>NW_026968019.1:0-139733 GCF_028390025.1 Pseudophryne corroboree | reverse complement strand
ATCTGTGAGGAGGGCGATGTACACAGTGAAAGGGGTGAGGAATCGGAGGATGATGAGGTGAACATCTTGCCTCTGTAGAGCCAGTTTGTGCAAGGAGAGATTGATTGCTTCTTTTTTGGTGGGGGTCCAAACCAACCAGTCATTTCAGTCAGCCGTGTGGCAGACCCTGTTGCTGAAATGATGGGTTCGTCAATGTTTTTCTTTTCAATCTAAGCCCCTGCAGTTTTTTGTAAGAATCTGCTTCGCTATGATGATCAACAAGTCACAAGGGCAAACACTCAGGGCTGGAGGCGTAGATCTTAGGACCAGCTGCTACAAGCATGGCAAAGGTGTCACTATCATTGGTGACACCCAGAAAGGCAGCGAGGGAGATTGTAATGCAGTGCGCGCAGATAAGCAGCGCAATGGTAAAATGGAGGCATGGTCTCATAGGTAGGGGTGTGGCCTGTTGGCCTGAATCTCCATTTTGTTTCTCCGGGTATCCCGGGGGTTGAGTGCTGCACCCGGGGACTAGTGTGTGAGTGGTGCTGGCTCCTGCACAGTGACAGAAACTGGGTGTTGCACGTAATGTCACAGTAAAACACCCATATTCTGTCACTGAAGAGGAGCCGGCACTTTGGTGTCACCCCCCTTGGCGGGTGACACTCGGGTGTGGGCCGCAACCCCGTTGTGATGCCACTGACCCATGGGAAGCTTTACGTGGCTTACCCATGTGTTAGTAGCCCCAAGCATCTTTTGTGTTAGTCCCTGAAGAAAAACTTCAAATATTTACAAATAAATTTTGTAATCAATGGGCCTAATTCAGTAAGGATTGCAAATTCTGCTAAGTAACAGAATTTGCAATCCTTTGGTTCGCATGCTGGGGCCACCCAGCATGCCGCCTCCCTTCTTGACCACGCTGAAATTGCAGTCGCAGTGCAGTTCAGCGTGATCATAAAAAATGGGTTAGCCTCCTGTTGGTGCAGACTGTATGTGTGCGCAGGAAGCCGCCACCATTTTTGTGATCGCAGCTGCTGCATGTGATGTCATGCAACCGCTCTGACCACGCCTCCTGTTTCTCCGTTGCCGACCCCATTTTGAAGCCCTGCCCACGCACCGCTCCATCTCCGACTTGGAAATGGAGTGTTGCTGACCCCCCCCCCCCCAGCACCGATTGACAGTCAGAGGCGATCGCATTAACTGCGGGGTGCCACAGAAAATGCAGGCGCATGCGTATGCTCTTAGCAATTTTTGCAGTTGGACTGCTTATTGCGATTGCAATCCAACCTGAATCAGGCTCTATTACCTATCACAATGCACTGCGGGTAGTACAAAATGGGGTTAATATAAGAGAAAACCCCCCAGAGCTGTGCTCCTTAACTGTCCCTGGTGGCTAGTGGAGCGGCTGCCCAGTAATCAGTGTCCACGCCAGTGCGCACATGGCCCGCCCCCTACAGCCACGCTGGATCACGGTATAGTGTGGGCACAGAAGTCCCTTACCTCCCTTTCATCAGCGGCCTCGTGATCCCGGAGGGCGGTGTGTGTGTGACTGACCTTAGGAAGAAACCGGAGCCTCCGCTGCAGTGACCCAGCAACCAGGGCGCGGGAGTATACTGCGCCGCTGGGAGTGATGGAGCTGCAGTAAAGATGTCTATTAGACCTAGCCTGCTGCAGCCCTTGTAGATTCTTATAAAAAAAAGTTCTTCTTTTCTTGTCAAAATTAATAGCTAAGAATAGGCTGCCTGAGGCAGCCCCCTCTTAAGTGTCCTGCTACTGAAGGCACCAACTACAAACTGAGCTCCCTGTTCATGGAAGCGAGGTTATAGAGGAGGGGGCGCTGAGCATCTTGGGAACAGTCAAAAGCTTTGAGCCTGTTGGTGCCTCAGATCAAGATCCTACTCTACACCCCAATGTGAATCCTTGTGGAGTCCAGTGTACCCCACAGAAGAAATGAATGTGTCACACCCATTGGCAGCAACATTAGAATAGCTGCTGATGGGCACAATTGAGAAAGGAAGGGGGGAAAACATTTGAATCCAGCACATATATGTAATTTGAATATGTAATTTGTACCTTCCTACTTTAAAATGTAATGGATGAACCTCACCCTGTGAGAACTATCTTCATGATCAAGAGATCTCATACGCAAGAAAAGCATGTGCTGGGATAGGGCTGTGGAGGGCGGCTGCTCGGGCACACACCCGTCAAGTTAAGGAGATTCAACTGAGGAAGCACAAGGGAACTGCAGGGAGACCACATATTTTCAGATGAACATGAGAGGGCGGAAAGCTGCCTAATACTGAAGCACCCTCAAACATCAAACCATATGCAACAACTAGTACAAGCATTCCTGGGGAAAGGTCTGCAGCAGACGGATTTGCATACAGTGATGTCATCCAAGCAATGGGCATAGTTGGCTGCAACCCTCGTCTGCATATGAAAAGAGAAAATGGTCACGCAGGGCATGGCGGCCTTTGTGGGGTTGCGCTTGGATGACCCCTAGATCGCTTTATACACCCCCATCAGTGTGGGGCTCATGTTGGCCATGCCCAAGCCCCTGAAGCATTCAAGCTGATTTCTTGCAGCAGCTGGACCCAGTAACAGCTCCAGAGTTGCTCTACAAGACAAGTAAAAGGGTGTGAGCCCTGCAGCACCACCTGTAGTTTGCATACACACATATATAGGACAGCATCTCTTATATGCCCCAGGGGCAATAAAATAGTAGCCTTATCTAGGGTATCCGTCCATGCCGCTACAGCACTACACACCCAGGCCGACGCAATTGCCGGTCTGAGTAAGGTACCTGAATGTGTATAAATGGACTTCAGGGTAATCTCCTGTTTGCGGTCAGCAGACTCTTTGAGGGTAGCCGTATCCTGGGACGGGAGGGCTACCTTCTTGGATAAGCGTGTTAATGCTTTGTCCACCCAAGGGGAGGATTCCCATCGTAACCTATCCGTTGATGGGAAAGGGGAATCCTTTTGGAAATCTGCAGGAGATTCCCAAGCTTTTTCACATAACTCGTTCAGCTCGTGTGAGGGGGGAAAGGTTACCTCAGGCTTCTTTCCCTTGTACATATGTACCCTCTTGTCAGGGACAGGGGGCTCCTCTGTGATGTGCAAAACATCTTTTATTGCCATAATCATATATCAAATGTATTTTGCCAATTTTGGCTGTAACTTTGCATCATCGTAATCGACACTGGAGTCAGAATCCGTGTCGGTATCTGTGTCAACAATCTGGATAGTGGGCGCTTATGAGACCCTGACAGTCCCTGCGACATAGGATTAGGCATTGGTTGAGACCCTGACTGTCCCAAAGCTTCTGCCTTGTCTAATCTTTTGTGCAATGAGTTTACACTAGCATTTAAAACATTCCACATATCCATCCAATCAGGTGTCGGCGGAGACACCACGTTCATTTGCTCCCGCTCCTCTCTAATATAGCCTTCTTCCTCAGACATGTCGACACACGCGTACCGACACACCACACACACAGGGAATACTTTTACTGAAGACATTTCCCCCACAAGGCCCTTTGGAGAGACAGAGAGAGAGTATGCCAGCACATACCCCAGCGCTATATAACCCAGGAATAGCACAGTAACTTAATGTTTGAACAATCGGTGAGGGGGAACATCTTGAAACCCCAGTTTGTACCCTTGGGACACTATTTGTAAAACACACGAGTCCATGTCCGAATGAATCCAGAACTGACTGAAGAGTTTTAGACGTGCCCCCACTGGTGCGGGCTCCTGCAAGAGAGCCCCAGCGTCATGCAGTGGATTTGGCAGAAGCAGAGGATGATCTCTGCTCCTGCGATCTTGAAGAGGATGCAGACCTCTTCTCTCTTCTCCTTCCTCTACCTGCAAAGAAAGGGGAATCTTAACTTCTTGCATATCTATTGGGCCGAAATGACTGCATCAGATAATGATGCGTCTTCATCCGTTGGGAGGGAACATAGGGCAAGAAGGTTGACTTACCTGCGGGAGCTGCCGAGATCAAATTAACTAGGCAGTCACCAAACAAGGCTTCACCTTCATAGGGAAGAGACTCCCTTTCTTCTTGGAGTCAGCATCAGCATTCTCTTGGTGAATCCACAATGCCCTCCTATCCGACACTGCCATGAAATTGGCCCGTGAACTCAAGAGTCCTATATCCCTTGCAGTCTCACGTAAGTATGCTGCAGTGTCCTTGATATGATACAACGTAAGGAGTATCCCATCTCTCCAGGGTATCTATATCGGATGACAAGGTATTCGACCAATTCTTGAATACTACTACTCACCCATGCACATGTAATGGCAGGTCTAAGTAATGTACCCGTGGTTACATAACTAGAAATAATGTAGCTTCCTGCATACGATCCGCTGGATTTGTGACAGGGCCCCGTGCAGAACAGGGGGTGACTCCCACTTTATTCTGTCCGCGGCGGGAAATGAATAAACAACCAGAATCCTTTTGGGGATTTGAAACCATCTTGTCGAGCTGGCCCAGACTTTCTCAAACAGAGATGGAGGAACGTTACATCAGCTTTCATTATATATCTATATATACATACATATAGACCCCTTTGTCAGGAACAGCAGGGTCTTCAGTGATTTTAATATGTCCTTAATATCCACAATCATGTACTGAATGCTCCTTGCCAATATTGGATCTAATCAGGAAACATTATGGTCGACATAAGTATCAGTATCCGTGTCAGTATCAGTGTGTAGTAACTGGGCAAAATAACATTTTTGCGACCCAGCGGGGCCTGAGGGAAAAGAAACATAGCCATGAATATCACATCTATTCTCTACGTCTGTGTCTGGGACACAGATTTATCCAACCTTACTCTGATATTACTGAAACATTTACCCAGTCAGTTATTGGTGGTGCCAACAGGGCCACCATCATATGTCTGCATTCCTAATATAGTTTCCTCTTGGGAAAAAAATTCAGCCACCGACATGTTGACACACATATACCAAGTACCCACAGACACACCGGCTTATGGGGGACAGACCGTCAGTAAATCTGTCAGAGGGACACAGAGGATTTTTCAGCTCACAATCCAGCGCCAAAAGTACACAGTCTGGGAAATAATAAACTCTATAGTGATAGACTTGTAATGCTCTAAAGATGTTCTGGTGAGGTGAGGAAGAAGCCCCGCCGCTGTAATGGCGCGTATCTGTCCCGCTCAGAAATAATTAATTACGCTAGTGGGGTAAGGACAGTGCCCAGGCACTAATGTCCACTTTTTCCAGCCTTTTGTGAGGAATTTATGCTGCCCAGGGTGCCCCCCCCCCCGTGCCCTGCACCCTGCAGTGCCTGTGTTTGTGTGTGAGCATGGCGCGCAGCGTTCCGCTCGCTGCTCGGTACCTCAGAATGCCGTCACTGAAGAAGAAGTCTTCTGTTCTTCTGCTACTCACCTGTCTTCTGGCTCTGTAAGGGGGTGACGGCAGGCTGCGGGAGTGTGCATCTAGGCGTACCCAGCGATCAGCACCCTCAGGAGCTAATGGTGTCCTGTCAGCCTGAAGCAGAGCCATTGAACTCACTAGAAGTTGGTCATACTTCTCTCCCCTAAGTCCCACGAAGCAGGGAGACTGTTGCCAGCAGCCTCCCTGAAAATAAAAAAAACTAACAAGTCTTTTCAGAGAAACTCAGTAGAGCTCCCCTGTAGTGCATCCAGTATCACTGCGCACAATACTAAAACTGGAGTCTGGAGGAGGGGCATAGAGGGAGGAGACAGTTCACACCCTTTGAAAGTCTTAAAGTGCCCATGTCTCCTGCGGATCCCGTCTATACCCCATGGTTCTTAATGTGACCCCAGCATCCTCTAGGACGTATGAGAAAACAAATAACGCACACACGAGGAGGAGAGAACTAAGGAAGCTATAAGGAGAAGAGGGGAGGGAGGGGGGGTTGAAAGGTAAGGTAGTAAAGGCATATTGGATAAACTACAACCTTATACATATTCATTAATGTACCAGTAGTTAGAAGTAGAAGAGCTCTAACAGAAACCACAAAGCTTATCTAAAGCCACACCACACTGGATATGCCCAATCTCATTTGATTTTTGAAGCAAAGCAGTATTGGACTTTGTTAATACATGGATGGGAGACTGCTTGGTAGTATCAGATTCTTTAGGTGTTTTTAAACTACCAACACCATTTTCTTGGTACATTTAATTTTTACATGTATTCTTTTATGTACCAGAAGTTAGAAGTAGAAGAGCTGTAACAGAAACCACCAGCTCATCTACAGCCACAGCACACTGGATTTGCCCAATCTCTCCTGATCATGGAAGCTGAGCAGTGTTGGTCCTGGTTTTAGTACTTGGATGGGAGACCACAAGGAAATACCAGGAGCTGTGTGTATTTTTACAATACTAACACCGTTCTCTTGATGCATTCCATTTTGAAACATTGGGGCAGATCTATTAAGCCTGGTGAACTGATAAAGTGCAAGGTGATAAAGTACCAGCCAGTCAGCTCCTAACTGTCATTTTTCAAACCCAGCCTGTGACATGGCAATTAGGAGCTGATTGGCTGGTACTTTATCACCATGCAAATTATCATTTCACCAGGTTTAATAAATCGGCTGCTTACTCATTTATGTACGAGTAGTTAGAAGTAGAAGAACTCTAACAGAAACCACTAAGCTCATCTACAGCCACACCACACTGTATATGCCCAATATCACCTGATTTTGGGCCTGGTTTGTTCTTGGATGTGAGACCACCTGGGAATACCAGGTGCTGTAGGTAGTTTTATACTACCAACACCGTTCTCTTGATGCATTATATTTTGAAACTTATTCATTGATGTACCAGTAGTTAGAAGTAGAAGTTAGAAACAGCAAAAATCATCTACAGCCGCATCACACTGGATATGTCCAATCTCATCTGATGTTGGAAGCTAAGCAGTGTTGTGCCTGGTTAGTTTTTGGATCTCAGGTCCTGCCTTCTGGTTTGGCCACGGCACCTCGGAAATTCACCAAGGTCATGGCCGTGATGACGACCCTTCACCATCGGTGGACCAGGGAGGAATCTCTCCTCCCGATAAACATTCTGGAATTGCGGGCAGTGTTCAATTCATTGACACTGGCCCTGCCTCTAGTACAGAACAGGCCTGTTCAAGTACAATCGGACAACGACACCACGGTAGTGTACACAAATCATCAAGGCGGCACTCGAAATTGCATGGCAAAGCTAAAAGTATCAAAAATCCTCAGTTGGGTAGAACGTCATCTGCCAGCAATATCGGCAGTGTTCATTCCCGGAGTCCTCAACTGGGAAGCGGATTTCCTCAGTCGTCAGTACGTTCACGCTGGAGAGTGGAGAGGCCGCAGCAGAAATGTCTGCACTGGTGTCAGTAGGTGACTGAGGCAGGGATGACTGGGAGATAGTGGGTGACTGAAGCATGTATGACTGGGAGATAGTGGGTGACTGAGGCCGGGGTGACTGGGAGATAGTCAGTGACTAAGGCAGGGGTGATAGGGATATAGTGGATGACTGTGGCAGGGGTGACAGGGACAGTAGGAGACTGAGGCAGGGGTGACAGGGATAGTGGGTGACTGAGGCAGGGGTGATAGGGTGACAGTGGGTGACTGAGGCAGAGGTGACAGGGATAGTGGGTGACTGAGGTAGGGGTGATATGGAGATAGTGGTTGACTGAGGCAGGGGTGACAGAGATAGTGGGTGACTAAAGCAGGGGTGACTGGTATAGTAGGTGACTGAGGCAGGGGTCGCAGGTATAGTGGTTAACTGAGGCAGCGGTGACTGGGAGATAGTGGGTAACTGGGGCAGGGGTGACAGGGAAAGTGTGTGACTCAGGCAGGGGTGATAGGGAGATAGTGGGCAGCAGATCACTGCCTCGCTGACAGCAGCACATCCCTGCTTCACTGACAGCAGCACATCCCTGCCTCATTGACAGCAGCACATACCTGCCTCACTTATAGCAGCACATCCCTGCCTCACTGGCAGCAGCAGATCCCTGCCTCACTGGCAGCAGCAGATCACTGCTTCACTGACAGCAGCACATCCCTGCCTCACTGGCAGCAGCAGATCCCTGCCTTACTGACAGCTGTATTCAGACCTGATCTCTGCTGTGCATATTCACACAACAGGAGATCAGGTCTGAAGTGTGTGTGTGTGTGTGTGCTGGTGCCGCAGTGCACCGGCACATGCCAGAGATGCGATCAGCATCTCTGCCCAGTGAGCGCCTCTGCCAACACATACTTATCTTGCATATGAGATCTCTTGATCATGAAGATAGTTCTCACAGGGTGAGGTTCATCCATTACATTTTAAAGTAGGAAGGTACAAATTACATATTCAAATTACATATATGTGCTGGATTCAAATGTTTTTCCCCCTTCCTTTCTCCATTGTGCCCATCAGCAGCTATTCTAATGTTGCTGCCAATGGGTGTGACACATTCATTTCTTCTGTGGGGTACACTGGACTCCACAAGGATTCACATTGTGGTGTAGAGTAGGATCTTGATCTGAGGCACCAACAGGCTCAAAGCTTTTGACTGTTCCCAAGATGCTCAGCGCCCCCTGCTCTATAACCTCGCTTCCATGAACAGGGAGCTCAGTTTGTAGTTGGTGCCTTCAGTAGCAGGACACTTAACAGGGGGCTGCCTCAGGCAGCCTATACTTAGCTATTAATTTTGACAAGAAAATAAGAACTTTTTTTATAAGAATGTACAAGGGCTGCAGCAGGCTAGGTCTAATAGACATCTTTACTGCAGCTCCATCACTCCCAGCGGCGCAGTATACTCCCGTGCCCTGGTTGCTGGGTCACTGCAGCGGAGGCTCCGGTTTCTTCCTAAGGTCAGTCACACACACACCGCCCTCCGGGATCACGAGGCCGCTGATGAAAGGGAGGTAAGGGGCTTCTGTGCCCACACTATACCGTGATCCAGCATGGCTGTAGGGGGCGGGCCGTGTGCGCACTGGCGTGGACACTGATTACTGGGCAGCCGCTCCACTAGCCACCAGGGACAGTTAAGGAGCACAGCTCTGGGGGGTTTTCTCCTATATTAACCCCATTTTGTACTACCTGCAGTGCATTGTGATAGGTAATAGAGCCTGATTCAGGTTGGATTGCAATCACAATAAGCAATCCAACTGCAAAAATTGCTAAGAGCATACGCATGCGCCTGCATTTTCTGTGACTGTCAATCGGTGCGGGGGGGGGGGGGGGTCAGCAACACTCCATTTCAAAGTCGGAGATGGAGCGGTGCGGGGGCAGGGCTTCAACGGAGAAACAGGAGGCGTGGTCAGAGCGGCTGCATGACATCACATGCAGCCGTTGCGATCACAAAAATGGTGGCGGCTTCCTGCGCACACGTACAGTCTGCACCAACAGGAGGCTAACCCATTTTTTATGATCACGCTGAACTGCACTGCGACTGCAATTTATTTGTAAATATTTTAAGTTTTTCTTCAGGGACTTACACAAAAGATGCTTGGGGCTACTAACACATGGGTAAGCCACGTAAAGCTTCCCATGGGTCAGTGGCATCACAACGGGGTTGCGGCCCACACCCGAGTGTCACCCGCCAAGGGGGGTGACACCAAAGTGCCGGCTCCTCTTCAGTGACAGAATATGGGTGTTTCACTGTGACATTACGTGCAACACCCAGTTTCTGTCACTGTGCAGGAGCCAGCACCACTCACACACTAGTCCCCGGGTGCAGCACTCAACCCCCGGGATACCCGGAGCAACAAAATGGAGATTCAGGCCAACAGGCCACACCCCTACCTATGAGACCATGCCTCCATTTTACCATTGCGCTGCTTATCTGCGCGCACTGCTTTACAATCTCCCTCGCTGCCTCTCTGGGTGTCACCAATGATAGTGACACCTTTGCCATGCTTGTAGCAGCTGGTCCTAAGATCTACGCCTCCAGCCCTGAGTGTTTGCCCTTGTGACTTGTTGATCATCATAGCGAAGCAGATTCTTACAGAAAACTGCAGGGGCTTAGATTGAAAAGAAAAACATTGACGAACCCATCATTTCAGCAACAGGGTCTGCCACACGGCTGACTGAAATGACTGGTTGGTTTGGACCCCCACCAAAAAAGAAGCAATCAATCTCTCCTTGCACAAACTGGCTCTACAGAGGCAAGATGTCCACCTCATCATCCTCCGATTCCTCACCCCTTTCACTGTGTACATCGCCCTCCTCACAGATTATTAATTCGTCCCCACTGGAATCCACCATCTCAGATCCCTGTGTACTTTCTGGAGGCAATTGCTGGTGAATGTCTCCACGGAGGAATTGATTATAATTAATTTTGATGATCATCATCTTCTCCACATTTTCTGGAAGTAACCTTGTACGCCGATTGCTGACAAGGTGAGCGGCTGCACTAAACACTCTTTTGGAGTACACACTGGAGGGAGGGCAACTTAGGTAGAATAAAGCCAGTTTGTGCAAGGGCCTCCAAATTGCCTCTTTTTCCTGCCAGTATACATACGGACTGTCTGACGTGCCTACCTGGATGCGGTCACTCATATAATCCTCCACCATTCTTTCAAAGGTGACAGAATCATATGCAGTGACAGTAGACGACATGTCAGTAATCGTTGCCAGGTCCTTCAGTCCGGACCAGATGTCAGCACTCACTCCAGACTGCCCTGCATCACCGCCAGCGGGTGGGCTCGGAATTCTTAGCCTTTTCCTCGCACCCCCAGTTGCGGGAGAATGTGAAGGAGGAGCTGTTGACGGGTCACGTTCCGCTTGACTTGACAATTTTCTCACCAGCAGGTCTTTGAACCTCTACAGACTTGTGTCTGCAGGAAAGAGAGATACAATGTAGGTTTTAAATCTAGGATCGAGCACGGTGGCCAAAATTTATTGCTCTGATTTCAACAGATTGAATCCTGGTTAAGCGAATTAAGGGCTCCATCCACAAGTCCCACATGCCTAGCGGAATCGCTCTGTTTTAGCTCCTCCTTCAATGTCTCCAGCTTCTTCTGCAAAAGCCTGATGAGGGGAATGACCTGACTCAGGCTGGCAGTGTCTGAACTGACTTCACGTGTGGCAAGTTCAAAGGACTGCAGAACCTTGCACAACGTTGAAATCATTCTCCACTGCGCTTGAGTCAGGTGCATTCCCCCTCCTTTGCCTATATCGTGGGTAGATGTATAGGCTTGAATGGCCTTTTGCTGCTCCTCCATCCTCTGAAGCATATAGAGGGTTGAATTCCACCTCGTTACCACCTCTTGCTTCAGAGGATGGCAGGGCAGGTTCAGGAATGTTTGGTGGTGCTCCAGTCTTCGGCACGCGGTGGCTGAATGCAGAAAGTGGCCCGCAATTCTTCGGGCCACCGACAGCATCTCTTGCACGCCCCTGTCGTTTTTTAAATAATTCTGCACCACCAAGTTCAATGTATGTGCAAAACATGGGACGTGCTGGAATTTGCCCAGATGTAATGCACGCACAATATTGGTGGCGTTGTCCGATGTCACAAATCCCCAGGAGAGTTCAATTGGGGTAAGCCATTCTGCGATGATGTTCCTCAGTTTCCGTAAGTGGTTGTCAGCTGTGTGCCTCTTATGGAAAGCGGTGATACAAAGCGTAGTCTGCCTAGGAACGAGTTGGCAATTGCGAGATGCTGCTACTGGTGCCGCCGCTGCTGTTCTTGCTGCGGGAGGCAATACATCTACCCAGTGGGCTGTCACAGTCATATAGTCCTGAGTCTGCCCTGCTCCACTTAACCACAGACAAGTGGACATTGGGTACAACTGCATTTTTTAGGACACTGGTGACTCTTTTTCTGAGGTCTGTGTACATTTTCGGTATCGCCTGCCTAGAGAAATGGAACCTAGAGGGTATTTGGTACCGGGGACACAGTACCTCAATCAAGTCTCTAGTTGCCTCTAAATTAACGATGGATACCGGAACCACGTTTCTCACCACCCAGACCTGAGTTATCCGCTTTGCAGCAGGATGACTGCTGTGATATTTCATCTTCCTCGCAAAGGACTGTTGGACAGTCAATTGCTTACTGGAAGAAGTACAAGTGGTCTTCCGACTTCCCCTCTGGGATGACGATCGACTCCCAGCAGCAACAACAGCAGCGCCAGCAGCAGTAGGCGTTACACTCAAGGATGCATCGGAGGAATCCCAGGCAGGAGAGGACTCGTCAGACTTGCCAGTGACATGGCCTGCAGGACTATTGGCTCTCCTGTCTAAGGAGGAAATTGACACTGAGGGAGTTGGTGGTGTGGTTTGCAGGAGCTTGGTTACAAGCGGTAGGGATTTAGTGGTTAGTGGACTGCTTCCGCTGTCATCCAAAGTTTTTGAACTTGTCACTGACTTATGATGAATGCGCTGCAGGTGACGTATAAGGGAGGATGTTCCGAGGTGGTTAACGTCCTTATCCCTACTTATTACAGCTTGACAAAGGCAACACACGGCTTGACACCTGTTGTCCGCATTTGTGTACAGGATGCATACCTTCATGTCCCCATTTATCCACCTCATCAGGCGTAACTCAGATTTGCGGTACAGGACTGTCATTGCCAATTTCAGACGTTGCTGTTTGGTCTCTCCATGGCCCTGAGAATTTTCACCAAGGTAATGGCGGAAATGATGGTGCTCCTGTGCAAGCAAGGTGTCACAATTAGCCCGTACTTGGGCGATCTCATAAAAGCGAGATCAAGAGAGCAGTTGCTGAACAGCGTATCACTTTCACTGAAAGTGTTACAGCAACACAGCTGGATTCTCAATATCCCGAAGTCGCAGTTGATTCCTACTACTCGTCTGTCTTTCTTGGGCATGATTCTGGACACACCAGAAGAGGGTTTATCTCCTGATAGAAAAGGCCCAGGAACTCATGACTCTTGTCAGGAACCTATTGAAACCAAAACTTGTGTCAGTGCATCACTGCACTCGAGTCCTGGGAAAGATGGTGGCATCATACGAGGCCATTCCATTCGGCAGGTTCCATGCGAGGACTTTCCAATGGGACCTACTGGACAAGTGGTCCGGGTCACATTTACAGATGCATTGGTTGATCACCCTGTCCCCCAGGGTCAGGGTATCACTCTTGTGGTGGCTGCAGAGTGCTCACCTTCTCGAGGGACGCAGATTCAGCATTCAGGGCTGGATCCTGGTGACCACAGACGCAAGCCTCCAAGGTTGGGGAGCAGTCACACAGGGAAGAAATTTCCAAGGTCTTTGGTCAAGTCAAGAGACTTGTCTTCACATCAACATCCTGGAACTAAGGGCCATATACAATGCCCTACGTCAAGCGGAGACCTTACTTTGCGACCAACTGGTTCTGATCCAGTCAGACAACGTCACCGCAGTGGCTCATGTAAACCGCCAAGGCGGCACAAGAAGCAGAGTGGCGATGGCACAAGCCACCAGAATTCTTCGCTGGGTGGAGAATCACGCAAGCGCACTGTCAGCAGTGTTCATTCCGGGAGTGGACAACTGGGAAGCAGACATCCTCAGCAGACACGACCTACATCCGGGAGAGTGGGGACTTCATCAGGAAGTCTTTGCACAGATTACAAGTCGGTGGGAACTGCCACAGATAGACATGATGCCGTCCTGGCTCAACAAAAAGCTACAGAGGTATTGCGCAAGGTCAAGAGACCCTCAGGCAGTAGCTGTAGACGCCCTAGTGACACCGTGGGTGTTCCGGTCGGTCTATGTATTTCCTCCTCTTCCTCTCATACCCAAGGTGTTGAGGATAATAAGACAAAGAGGAGTGAGAACAATCCTCATTGTTCCAGATTGGCCACGGAGGACCTGGTATCCGGATCTGCAGGAAATGCTCACAGAAGATCTGTGGCCTCTCCCTCTAAGACAGGACCTGTTGCATCAGGGGCCCTGTCTGTTCCAAGACTTACCGCGGCTGCATTTGACGGCATGGCGGTTGAATGCCGGATCCTAGCATTCCGGTTGAGGTCATCCCTACGCTGATAAAGGCTAGGAAGGATGTAACGTTAAAACATTACACCGTATATGGCGAAATTATGTTTCTTGGTGTGAGGCCAGGAATGCTCCTACGGAAGAATTCCATCTGGGCCGTTTCCTTCACTTCCTACAAACTGGAGTGAATTTGGGCCTAAAATTAGGCTCTATTAAGGTCCAGATTTCAGCCTTATCCATTTTCTTTCAAAAAGAATTGGCTTCTCTTCCAGAAGTTCAGACTTTTGTAAAAGGAGTGCTGCATATTCAGCCTCCTTTTGTGCCTCCGGTGGCACCTTGGGACCTTAACGTGGTGTTAAGTTTTCTAAAATTACACTGGTTTGAACCACTTAAAACAGTGGAGTTAAAATATCTCACATGGAAGGTGGTCATGTTATTAGCCTTGGCTTCGGCTAGGCGAGTGTCGGAATTAGCGGCTTTGTCACATAAAAGCCCATATTTGGTATTCCATGTGGATAGAGCGGAATTGCAGACCCGTCCTCAATTCCTACCAAAAGTGGTCTCATCTTTTCATATGAACCAACCTATTGTGGTGCCTGTGGCTACGCGTGACTTGGAGGATTCCGAGTTACTTGATGTGGTTAGGGCTTTGAAAATTTACGTGGCCAGGACGGCTAGAGTCAGGAAAACTGAAGCGCTGTTTGTCCTGTATGCAACCAACAAGATTGGTGCCCCTGCTTCAAAGCAGGCTATTGCTCGCCGGATTTGTAACACGATTCAGCAAGCGCATTCTATGGCTGGATTGCAGTTACTGAAATCGGTCAAGGCCCATTCCACGAGGAAAGTGGGCTCTTCTTGGGCGGCTGCCCGAGGGGTCTTGGCACTACAGCTGTGTCAAGCTGCTACTTGGTCGGGTTCACACACCTTTGCAAAATACTATAAGTTTGATACCCTGGCTGAGGAGGAACTCATGTTTGCTCAATCGGTGCTGCAGAGTCATCCGCACTCTCCCGCCCGTTTTGGAGCATTGGTATAATCCCCATGGTCCTTACGGAGTCCCCAGCATCCTCTAGGACGTTAGAGAAAATAAGATTTTAAACCTACTGGTAAATCTTTTTCTCGTAGTCCGTAGATGATGCTGGGCGCCCGTCCCAAGTGCGGACTACTTCTGCAATACTTGTATATAGTTATTGCTTCAATAAGGGTTATGTTATAGTTGCATCGGTCCTGCACTGATGCTATGTTGTTTTTTCATTCTGATAACTGGGTAGTTTATCACAAGTTATACGGTGTGATTGGTGTGGCTGGTATGAATCTTGCCCTGGATTAACAAATTCCTTTCCTCATACTGTCCGTCTCCTCTGGGCACAGTTTCTCTAACTGTGGCATAGAGGGAGGAGCCAGTGCACACCCAGAACTAAAGTCTTTCTTAAAGTGCCCATGTCTCCTGTGGAGCCCGTCTATCCCCATGGTCCTTACGGAGTCCCCAGCATCCTCTACGGACTACGAGAAAAAGATTTACCGGTAGGTTTAAAATCTTATTTTCTACTTTATTCTTTTCTATCCTAGTTTATTACGACCAACTCTCATCCAAGGAGTTTGATATTCTACTACCTGCATGCAATTTAAATTGCTTAAATTGTTTATATGGTTGATTTGTCCTTCACAATCCATAATCTGCAACTTGGATGTACTTGTGTCATTGAAAATCTTATAATAAAAATGTATATACAGATACTCAACCTGTATATTGAAAAAAAAAAAAAAAGTTATAAGACATATGCATTCAATATTTGAAGAAACAAAATAAAATAAAGCTATCTATTGGGTTTCACTAACAAGCACATTGGAAGACTTGACTACTGTTAAAAGACATGCATTACATGGTATAGAGCCACAAACCACAATGTAGTAAAATAAAAACAAACTTACATGTGTATCAAACCTATGTGAGGCTTACATTGATAGTGCAAGATCAACACTCTATCAACTGTGCAAACTAGACTGCACATAAATGCCATAAAATTTATCTGAGATTTTAGTAAATAAGGCCCGTTGCTGTCCGGGTCACGCAGCCGTCACGGCCCGCCCCCATACGGTCCGGTCATGTCTGCGTTGTCCTGACTGTGCCCCCAAAATGGCGGCACAACGCCGCTGGCCCGACTCCTCCTGCCCAGTGACCGCCTCTGCCTGTCAATCAGGCAGAGGCGCTCACTGGGCAGAGATGCTGATCGCATCTCTGGCATGTGCCGGTGCACTGCGGCACCAGCACACACGCACTTCAGACCTGATCTCCTGTTGTGTGAATATGCACAGCAGGGATCAGGTCTGAATTAGGCCCTATATACAGCTGTCAGTAAGGCAGGGATGTGCTGCTGCCAGTGAGGCAGGGATGTGCTGCTGGTAGTGAAGCAGTGATGTGCTGCTGTCAGCGAAGCAGTGCTGTGCTGCTGTCAGCGAGACAGGGATGTGCTGCTGTTAGCGAGGCAGGGATGTGCTGCTGTCAGCGAAGCAGGGATGTGCTGCTGTCAGCGAAGCAGGGATGTGCTGCTGTCAGCGAAGCAGGGATGTGCTGCTGTCAGTGAAGCAGGGATGTGCTGCTGTCAGCGAGGCAGGGATGTGCTGCTGTCAGCGAGGCAGGGATGTGCTGCTGTCAGCGAGGCAGGGATGTGCTGCTATAAGTGAGGTAGGGATGTGCTGCTGTCATTGAAGCAGGAATGTGCTGCTGCAGTGAGGCAGAGATATGCAGCCCACTATCTCCCTATCACCCCTGCCTGAGTCACACACTTTCCCTGTCACCCCTGCCTCAGTTACCCACTATCTCCCAGTCACCGCTGCCTCAGTCAACCACTATATCTGCGATCCCTGCCTCAGTCACCCACTATACCAGTCACCCCTGCTTTAGTCACCCACTGTCACCCTATCACCCCTGCTTCAGTCACCCACTATCCCTGTCAACCCTGCCTCAGTCACCCACTATCTCCCAGTCACCCCTGCCTCAGTCAGCCACTATCCCTGTCACCCCTGCCTCAGTCTCTTACTGTCCCTGTCACCCCTGCCACAGTCATCCACTATCTCCCTATCACCCCTGCCTTAGTCATTTATTATACCTGTCACCCACTTTCTTCCCATACTTACCCAACCCCTTCCTATCACCCCTCCCTCAGTAACCCACTATCTCCCTGTCACCCACTATCTCCCAGTCACCCCGGCCTCAGTCACCCACTATCTCCCACTCATACATGCTTCAGTCACCCACTATCTCCCAGTCATCCCTGCCTCAGTCACCTACTGACACCAGTGCAGACATTTCTGCTGCGGCCTCTCCACTCTCCAGCGTGAACGTCCTGACGACTGAGGAAATCCGCTTCCTAGTTGAGGACTCCGGGAATGAACACTGCCGATATTGCTGTCAGATGACTTTCTACCCAACGGAGGATTTTTGATACTTCCAGCTTTGCCATGCAGTTTCGAGTGCCGCCTTGATGATTTGTGTACACTACCGTGGTGGCGTTGTCAGATTGTACTTGAACAGGCCTGTTCTGTACTAGAGGCAGGGCCAGTGTCAATTAATTGAACACTGCCTGCAATTCCAGAATGTATATCAGGAGGAGAGATTCCTCCCTGGTCCACCGACCCTGGAGAAAGTGTTGCTCCAACACCATGGCCCAGCCCAAAAGACTGGCATCCATTGTCAGGAGGACACAGTTGGAGATCCAGAAGGGATGGCCCCTGCTCAACTGTTGGTCCTGTAGCCACCAGCTCAGTGTCAGACGAACCTCCGGAGTCAAGGAGATCATTTGAGACATCATCCGATGAGGCAGGCCGTCCCACTTGGAGAGGATTAACCTCTGCAGAGGGCGGTAATGAAATTGAGCGTACTCTACCATATCGAAAGCCGACACCATGAGGTCTAGTACTTGCATCGCTGTGTGTATCAACACTCTTGGGCGAGAGAGGACGATACTGTCCTGAATTTTCAGGACTTTCTCTGGAGACAGAAACAATTGTTGGCTGTGTGTGTCCAGCAGTGCCCCTAGGTGCACAATGTTCCGAGCAGGGACCAGCGAGGACTTTTTTCAGTTGATGAGCCACCCGTGGACTTTTAGGAATTGGACCGCCAGTTCCAGATAACTGTGGAGAACCTCTTGGGAGTTCACCAGGATCAGCAAGTCGTCCAGATTTGGCAGGATCCTGATTCTCTGATGGTGAAGGGTCGTCATCACGGCCATGACCTTGGTGAATATCCGAGGTGCCGTGGCCAAACCAGAAGGCAGGACTTGAAATCCAAAAACAAACCAGGCACAACACTGCTTAGCTTCCATCATCAGATGAGATTGGACCAGTGGCGTAACTACTGCCCCCGCAGTCCTCGCGGTGGCTTGGGGGCGAGGGGCTGCGGGGGCGCCACTGATTTACAGCAGACTGACATGCGGACGAGCGTCCGCATGTCAGTCTGCAGTCTCCTTCCCTCCGCCGCTTTTTGGAGGGACACGGAGGGCACACAGCGCGCCTCCCTGTGTCCCTCCTGCTGCATCATCTCCGGCGGCCGCGGGTCTAATAGGGGGAAGTGCCGTCCGTGAGCTCTAATTGGCTCACGAACCGGCACTTCCCCCTATTAGACCGGCGGCCGCCGGAGATGATGCAGCAGGAGGGACACAGGAGAGACGAGCTGTGCCCTCCGTGTCCCTCCAAAAAGCGACGGCGGGGGGGGGGGGTAAATATCTGGCACTGGGGGGCATATATGGCACGGGGGGGGGAGGGAGGAATATCTGGCACTGGGGCATTTCTGGCACTGGGGGGAATATCTGGCACTGGGGGCATATCTGGCACTGGGGGGGATATCTGGCACTGGGGCATATATGGCACTGGGGGGGAATATCTGGCACTGGGGGCATATATGGCACTTGGGGGGGATCTGGCACTGGGGGCATATATGGCACGGGGGGCATATATGGCACTGGGGGGAATATCTGGCACTGGGGGCATATATGGCACTGGGGGGGAATATCTGGCACTGGGGGCATATGTGTACCTGGCACATGGGGACGACGACTATATTTGGCACTGGGGCATGTAAGTACCTGGCACTGTGGGGGAATATCTGGCACTGGGGACATATGTGGCACTGGGAGCACAGCCCTAGCAACAAGGACTACCTCCTAGCAACGAGCATGACACCCAGTGCATGAAACATCTGGCAACGAGCATGACACCCAGTGCATGAAACACCTGGCAACGAGCATGACACCCAGTGCATGAAACCCCTGGCAACGAGCATGACACCCTGAGCATGAAAACCCCTGGCACCGTGCATGGAACCAAGAGCATGAAACCCCTGGCAACGAGCATGACACCCAGTGCATGAAACCCCTGACAACGAGCAGGTAATTGAAAAGTAATTAGAAGCCTTACTGTAGGACTTAATGTGTAATGGGCATTACGGTGTGTGGCATAATGTATCACGGACATTGCGGTGTGTGTCATAATGTGTCGCAGGCATTACGGTGTATGGTATACTATATCGCGGGCATTGTGATATGTGGTATAATGTCTCAGGGTCATTGCAGTGTGTGGCATAATGTATCACGGACATTGCGGTGTGTGTCATAATGTGTCAGGCATTACGGTGTGTGGTATACTATATCACGGGCATTGTGGTATGTGGTATAATGTCTCAGGGTCATTGCAGTGTGGCATAATACATAACGGGCATTGCGATGTGTGGCATAGGGTATAACGGGCAGGTCATTGCGGTATGTGTCACAGGCATTACGGTGTATGGTATACTATATCACGGGCATTGTGGTATAATGTCTCAAGGTCATTGCAGTGTGTGGCATAATGTGTCACAGGCATTGTATGTGCTATAATGTATCGGGCATTGCAGTGTGTGGCATAATGTATCACGGACATTGCGGTGTGTGTCATAATGTGTCACAGACATTGTATGTGCTATAATGTATCAGGGGCATTGCAGTGTGTAGCATAATGTATAACGGGCATTGCGATTCCTGTCATAATGTGTCACAGGCATTACGGTGTGTGGCATAATGTGTCACAGACATTACGGTGTGTGGCATAATGTGTCGGGGGCATTACAGTGTGTGCATATTGTGTCGTGCATTATTGTGTGCGGCATAATGTCTAAGGGCCATTGCAGTATGTGGCATAATGTATACTGGGCATTACTATAAGGAGGAAAAATGACAAATAATGTAAGGGGCATGAATCAGGATTATTTTTCTTTCCTGTGGTGGCCAACGTATGGGCGTGCAGGTTGCAAAACTGGGGTATAAGGTAGTCTTTTCCTGCAATGCCACGCCCCTTTATGTGAAACCACGCCCACTCCAACAAAACCACGCCCCTTTTTTGACGCGCGCGCCTTAGGCGCGCGCATATTTATCCCTTTCTTGCTCCCAATTATGAAGCATGAAGGGGGGGGGGGGGGGCGCCGAAGAATTTCTTGGCTTGGGGGAGAAAAATTTCTAGTTACGCCACTGGATTGGACATATCCAGTGTGGTGCGGCTGTAGATGATTTTTGCTGTTTCTAACTTCTACATCAATGAATAAGTTTCAAAATAGAATGCATCAAGAGAACGGTGTTGGTAGTATAAAACTACCTACAGCACCTGGTATTCCCAGGTGGTCTCACATCCAAGAACAAACCAGGCCTAAGATCAGGTGATATTGGGCATATACAGTGTGGTGTGGCTGTAGATGAGCTTAGTGGTTTCTGTTAGAGTTCTTCTACTTCTAACTACTCGTACATAAATGAATAAGCGGACGATTTATTAAACCTGGTGAAATGATAATTTGCATGGTGATAAAGTACCAGCCAATCAGCTCCTAATTGCCATGTCACAGGCTGGGTTTGAAAAATGACAGTTAGGAGCTGACTGGCTGGTACTTTATCACCTTGCACTTTATCAGTTCACCAGGCTTAATAGATCTGCCCCAATGTTTCAAAATGGAATGCATCAAGAGAACGGTGTTGGTATTGTAAAAATACACACAACTCCTGGTATTTCCTGGTGGTCTCCCATCCAAGTACTAAAACCAGGACCAACACTGCTCAGCTTCCATGATCAGGAGAGATTGGGCAAATCCAGTGTGCTGTGGCTGTAGATGAGCTCGTGGTTTCTGTTAGAGCTCTTCTACTTCTAACTTCTGGTACATAAAAGAATATGTGTAAAAATTAAATGTACAGTACCAAGAAAAGGGTGTTGATAGTTTAAAAACACCTAAAGAATCTGATAATACATGGATGGGAGACTGCTTGGTAGTAACAAAGTCCAATACTGCTTTGCTTCAAAGATCAAATGAGATTGGGCATATCCAGTGTGGTGTGGCTTTAGATAAGCTTTGTGGTTTCTGTTAGAGCTCTTCTACTTCTAACTACTGGTACATTAATGAATATGTATAAGGTTGTAGTTTATCCAATATCCCTTTACTACCTTACCCCCCCCCCCCTCCCCTCCCCTCCCCTCCTTATAGCTTCCTTTGTTCTCTCCTCCTCGTGTGTGCGTTATTTGTTTTCTCATACGTCCTAGAGGATGCTGGGATCACATTAAGAACCATGGGGTATAGACGGGATCCGCAGGAGACATGGGCACTTTAAGACTTTCAAAGGGTGTGAACTGTCTCCTCCCTCTATGCCCCTCCTCCAGACTCCAGTTTTAGAATTGTGCCCAGTGAGACTGGATGCACTACAGGGGAGCTCTACTGAGTTTCTCTGAAAAGACTTATGTTAGTTTTTCTTATTTTCAGGGAGGCTGCTGGCAACAGTCTCCCTGCTTCGTGGAACTTAGGGGAGAGAAGTATGACCAACTTCTAGTGAGTTCAATGGCTCTGCTTCTGGCTGACAGGACACCATTAGCTCCTGAGGGTGCTGATCGCTGGGTACGCCTAGATGCCCACTCCCGTAGCCTGCCATCACCCCCTTACAGAGCCAGAAGTCAGAAGACAGGCGAGTAGCAGAAGAACAGAAGACTTCTTCTCCAGTGACGGCATTCTGAGGTACCACGCAGCGAGCGGAATGCTGTGCGCCATGCTTCCACACAAACACAGGCACTGCAGGGTGCAGGGCATGTGGGTGGGTGGGGGGGGGCACCGTGGGCAGCATAAATTCCTCACAAAAGGCTGGCAAAAGTGGACATTAGTGCCTGGGCACTGTCCTTACCCCGCCAGCGTAATTAATTATTTGTTTCTGAGCGGGACAGAAGCGTGCCATTACAGCGGCGGGGCTTCTTCCTCACCTCACCAGCACATCTATAGAGCGTTACAAGTCTATCACTATAGAGTTTATTATTTCCCAGACTGTGTACTTTTGGCGCTGGGTTGTGAGCTGAAAAATCCTCTCTGTCCCTCTGACAGATTTACTGTAGGTCTATCCCCCATAAGCCGATGTGTCTGTGGGTACTTGGTACATGTGTGTCAACATGTCGGTCGCTGAATGTTTTTCCCAAGAGGAAACTATATTAGGAATGCAGACATATGATGGTGGCCCTGTTGGCACCACCAATAACTGACTGGGTGAAAGTTTCAATAATATCAGAGTGAGGTTGGATAAATCTGTGTCCCAGACACAGACGTAGAGAATAGATGTGATGGCGTTACCTATGGAGAAGCTGCGACATGACATCCTAGGACACGATACTGCACCATGCATCACCGTTATATTTCAGTGTGCCTTGTCAATATTTAAATCTTGTTCTGTGAGACGTGAGTTGTAAATTGCTAGGAGGTAGTCCTTGTTGCATGGCTGTTGAACACCGGATCCTGAAGGAAAAGGGCATTCCGGAGGAAGTCATTCCTACGCTGATCAAAGCCAGGAAGGACGTGACCGCAAAACATTATCACCACATATGGCGAAAATATGTTGCTTGGTGTGAGGACAGGAAGGCCCCAACGGAGGAATTTCAACTGGGTCGATTCCTGCACTTCCTACAGTCAGGGGTGAATATGGGCCTCAAATTGGGGTCCATTAAGGTCCAGATTTCGGCTCTGTCGATTTTCTTCCAAAAAGAACTGGCTTCCCTGCCGGAAGTTCAGACTTTTGTTAAAGGAGTGCTGCATATTCAGCCTCCTTTTGTGCCTCCAGTGGCACCTTGGGATCTCAACGTGGTGTTGGATTTCCTTAAATCACATTGGTTTGAGCCACTTAAAACCGTGGAGTTAAAATATCTCACGTCGAAAGTGGTCATGCTATTGGCCCTGGCTTCGGCCAGGCGTGTGTCAGAGTTGGCGGCTTTGTCATGTAAAAGCCCTTATGTGATTTTCCATATGGATAGGGCGGAATTGAGGACTCATCCCCAATTTCTGCCTAAGGTGGTTTCAGCGTTTCATTTGAACCAACCTATTGTGGTGCCTGCGGCTACTCGGAACTTGGAGGATTCCAAGTTGCTGGATGTAGTCAGGGCCCTGAAAATTTATGTTTCCAGAATGGCTGGAGTCAGGAAAACTGACTCGCTGTTTATCCTCTACGCACCAAACAAGATGGGTGCTCCTGCTTCAAAGCAGACTATTGCTCGCTGGATATGTAGCACAATTCAGCTTGCACATTCTGCGGCGGGACTGCCGCATTCTAGATCAGTAAAAGCCCATTCCACGAGGAAGGTGGGCTCTTCTTGGGCGGCTGCCCGAGGGGTCTCTGCTTTACAACTTTGCCGAGCTGCTACTTGGTCGGGGTCAAACACATTTGCAAGATTTTACAAGTTTGACACCTTGGCTGAGGAGGACCTGGAGTTCGCTCATTCGGTGCTGCAGAGTCATCCGCACTCTCCCTCCCGTTTGGGAGCTTTGATATAATCCCCATGGTCCTTACGGAGTCCCAGCATCCACTTAGGACGTCAGAGAAAATAAGATTTTACTCACCGGTAAATCTATTTCTCGTAGTCCGTAGTGGATGCTGGGCGCCCATCCCAAGTACTTGTACATAGTTATTGTTAACAAAAGGGTTATTGTTGAGAGCCATCTGTGCAGAGGCTCCGTTGTTGTCATACTGTTAACTGGGTATAATATCACGAGTTGTACGGTGTGATTGGTGTGGCTGGTATGAGTCTTACCCGGGATTCAAAATCCTTCCTTAGTGTCAGCTCTTCCGGGCACAGTATCCTAACTGAGGTCTGGAGGAGGGTCATAGGGGGAGGAGCCAGTGCACACCAGGTAGTCCTAAAGCTCTCTTTAGTTGTGCCAAGTCTCCTGCGGAGCCGCTATTCCCCATGGTCCTTACGGAGTCCCAGCATCCACTACGGACTACGAGAAATAGATTTACCGGTGAGTAAAATCTTATTATATATATATATATATATATATATATGACTTGGGGTTTGTTTTATTAGATAGAGCATGTCCCTGTGAAGTGCCTTTTGGGGTTGTGGTTTTTCAGAAAGTTACAGGTTTTTTTTAATTAAGAGAAATATGCCCCATTATAGAGATCGGGCATTTCAATTTGTTGCGCCTGCGCAGTGGCCGCCAGCAGGGGGTGTACTAGAGTGCCTTCTCTTGAGAGCCGCAATGTGGCCGCCTTCTCCCCGGTTATTCTGTAAATAGGAAAATAACCTCACAGGTTCACATAGGGCAGAGTTGCCACTACTAGTGCAGGGCTGTAACTTACAGTACTAAGGAAAAGCCATATACTAAAGCGGCACGGTGACCTCACCCCTCTCAGAGACACCAGGGCGCAGCACACTGGTACACACACCTGTTAGCTCAGGGCAGCACTATAGGACCCTCCTGTAATGCTGTGCTGGCGGCGTGTAGTGATCAGGGCACTGGGAGACTGGCTGGCTGGTCTCCGTCTCTGTTGCCTATAGAACTTCCACCTCTGTTATATATCAGGGCTGCTCTCCTGTTGTTATGATTCCAATACTCTGGTCTGGGGATATCTTATAGCAAGGACCTGAGTACTGGAACGTAATGCTTGGAAAGGGAGTGGGAACGGGAATAGCCCCTGGCGCCCTATCTCCGTTGTCTCGCCCGTGCTGTCAGAAATCTCTTGCGAGACTATGGTTGCTTGGGCCCATGGCAGCCGCGTTTGAAGGGCGGATTACGTCTGCCCAACTCCGATGCCCCCTCAGGTCTTAATGGGAGACAAAGAGAAATCCGAGACAGGGTGATAACAAGGGGCCCTCTACTAAACAACAAAGCCAGGGGCTCAAAACTAACTTTAAACTAGAGTATGTGCGGAAAACCGCCAGGGAAAAGGACAACCAAAATACCCACTTGTCCACTCTTCTACCCGGCACCGGCGAGTTCCGGAGAGGAGTGTGGGAGCGTAAACCTCCGCAAATGCACCAACACAGAATACAAAATAAAGCGGCCTAGGCCGCAGCACGCGGCAGAGCCGCCACTCACGAAAACCACACGAGATCCTCTAGCGACTGTTGCGGGTAAATGAGGACTGGAAGACTCCTTGGGAAGAGATGACAACACTAAGATTCAGGAACTCTGAGGACAGGAATGACCGGACACAGCAGAACTGGAACAGACGTCAGCAAACCAAAGCAGCATGCAGGAAGCTATTACCGGCGTCTGTGTGAAGCACTGAGAAGGTATTTAGCAGGGAGTCCTTCAATCAGAAGTTCAGAGCCTGATTAGCACAATGCCGTGCAGCTGCCTTGCTGCACGACCAGAAGACAAGTGTGTGTGTGTAGTTCACTTGATTGACCCTGCAAGGGGAGCGCAGTCCGTCCGTGGCGTCCCCGTTGCTAGGGTCCAGGCGGCTCAGCGCGCCCGGCGTCCTAGCGTTGCTAGGGAGCCGGCGGCTAGCACGCTCGGCGTCCCTAGTTGCTAGGCGCCGGGCCGCGAGGACATCGCGGACCACGGCGCCTAACACCTGTGTGTTCTCTTCCTCTCCTACCTCACACTGGAACTGGCCGCCCAGAGAACGAGAGGGCAGCGGCTGACATCAGAGAGGGTGCAGCAATCTGTGTGGGCAGAGCCCCTCACAGCAAGGTGTCCTTATGCTGTGCCCCGTGTAATCACTGTGATCCATACAGACTCTCACCCTGGTATGCTCTCTATTATTTATTTTTTTACACTGCGGCATGCTCGAGGGAAGGGAGCAGGCACCACCCCACCGCCACTACTCCTCCGCCAGCATCACTGCCGAGCCGGTCAGTGTTCCGGCGGCAATGAGCAGTAGGCAGCCACCAGCAACAACAGTCAGGAAGCTGTTACTCCCGGCAGCAGTAGCGTCAAGCTGCAATTCAGCCAGCGGCACGATGATCCGGGAGACAGTGGCAGCACAGGGAAGCAGTACCCCCTCCAATCGCAGCACCAACTAGGAGACTGAGGCAGCAACCTGCCCCCAGCAGCAGCACCACCCTGATGATAGGTAAGATGCATTTTGGTGTCACAAGAAGGTGGCCGGAGTAGTGGCTGGCTGTGGTCACACCCCGGGGAAAAGTGATAGTGATTTCAGTGTTCCCTTGCGCGGGGATTGGATGTGTAGATGTATGGAGGCTATGTATGTATAGATGTGAGCGGCAGTGTGCGGATGTATGAGAGCGGCAGTGTGCGGATGTATGAGAGCGGCAATGTACGGCTGTATAACTGCGTCGGTGTGCGGCTGTATGAGTGCGATGGTGTGCGGCTGTATGCGTGCGGCGGTGTGCTGCTGTAAGAGTGCGGCAGTCTGCGGCTGTAAGAGTACGGCTGTAAGAGTGCGGGGTTGTACGGATGTATGAGAGCGGGGTTGTACGGATGTATGAGAGCGGGGTTGTACGGATGTATGAGAGCGGGGTTGTACGGATGTATGAGAGCGGCAGTGTATGGATGTATGAGAGCAACAGTGTACAGTTGTGTGAGAGCGGCAGTGTGCGGATGTATGAGAGTGGCGGTGTACGGATGTATGAGAGCGGCAGTGTATGGATGGCAGCGTCATAGGGAGGGATGTCGGAATGCTGTTATAGGGTTCCTAATACAAAATGCCACGTTGGGCTTGATGGGCAGGTAGTGCGGCAAGCACACCCAAATTGGCATCTGACGTCGCCTGCAGTCCACACTGTTGTGAGGAGTCAGAGTTAATTTTGACTGTGTAGTGTACTCACAGAGGACCTACCGCCCGTCCCCTCCTCGCATCTGAGCAGCAGGTCAGGCTCTTATTTTCTTTTTAATCAGGAGAGGCCGAGTGAACTGTGAGCAGGGGGGCAGAGCTACATGGGACCCAGAGGGGCTGCTGTGCTGTCAGAGAGGGAGAGGAAGAGAGAGATGAAGCTACTGCAGATCCCCAGCTGATTGTGAGGTGCCGGGTTGAAGGGTGATGTGATCACCCTTCTCCCTCGCTGCCGCTGGGGACCGCATCTAGGCTTCCTCCATCGAGGGCATGCGGCGCAGCAGTGGGCAGCGTGTAATGAGTTTGTCTGACTCATTATACTGCTGCCTGTTGTGGACACCTCCGTCCGTACGGACTGGTGTACATGCCCAGCACAGAGGTGACAGTGTTGGTGGAAGTGCTGCCCAGTTCTGACCCTGCAGGCCTCCCTGATCTGACTGCGGCCGCTGCTACTGCTGCGGCCCGAAACCCCTGCCGGTCCCCTCCATAGACTTCTGCCTGTCCAGCGCTGAGGTACTAGGGGTATCCCAGCTGCGGGAAGGGTATGTCTCTGGCTTTCTCTCCGGCAGGGGAAGGTGACAGCGGCGGAGGAAGTGTTGCCCACCTCAGACACTGCAGGCCTCTCCGATCCAGCTGCGGCCACAGCTGATGCTGCCAGAACCCCCTGCTGGTCTCCTTTGTTGACTGCCGCATGGCCAGTGCTGAAGTACTGGGGGTAGGCCAGCTACGGGAAGAGTGTCTCTGCCTCGGGCTCTCTCTCTCTCTGTCAGGGGAAGGAAGGGCTGATTCTCTGGCACAACAGGGAGGGCTAGGCTGCAGGAACACAGCACTGGAAGAAACAGGAGGCCGAACTCATGACCAAAAAGTGAGCAGTGCAGTGATCAGCCCCCTAGTCTTTCCCTCTCTCTGGGTGCAGAGCTGTATTCTACAGAGAGAGCTGGGATGGGAAGAAGGGGAACGGCACCTGACACACACATACACGCGCGGCACCTGACACACACATACACGCGCAACACCTGACACACACACATACACGTGCGGCACCTGACACACACACACGTAGCATCAGACACAATAAAATAAACATGCAGCACTTGACCCACACATACACGCGCAACACCTGACACACACACATACACGTGCGGCACCTGACACACACACGTAGCATCAGACACAATAAAATAAACATGCAGCACCTGACCCACACCTGACACACACACATATACACGTGCGGCACCTGACACACACACGTACCATCAGACACAATAAAATAAACATGCAGCACCTGACACATGCATATACACGCAGCACCTGACACATGCATATACACGCAGCACCTGACACATACATATACACGCACACCATCAGACACACACATACACACGCAGTGCCTTACTCACACACACATAGACACGTGCAGCACCTGACACAGACATACGTATTCATGCACAGCACCAGACATACACTTGTACACACGCGGAGCACCTGATACTCACACACATATACACCCGCAACACCTGACACACACACACACACACACACGTGCGGCAGCTGACGCATACACACGCACCATCAGACACACTCATATATACACGCAGCACCTGACACACACATACACACAGGAGCTGACACACACATACACAGGCAGCACCTGACACACACACACATATACACGCGCAGCACCTGACACCACGCACTCACACGTACAAGCAATGCATTTCACGCCTACCTCCAGCCTCAGTTACAGGCTGCTGCCGCCTACCCCCCTCCCTGCATCAGCTGCAAAGGCAGCAAAATATTTTGACCAAAGTCTAAAGGCCCGTACACATTAAACGATGTCGCTCTGTGAGCGACATCGTCTAATGTTTCCCCTCCCGGGCCGGCCGGCGGCCGACTGTACACACTGAGCGATATGACCGCTCATATCGCTCAGTGACGTCACGCCCCCGCCAGCCCTGCATGAAGGTCGTGGACGACAGTCCACATCCTTCCTGCATGCCCTACCGACAGCGAAGATTGTTGCCGACCCGCGGGGCCGCGCATCGTTTGTCGCTGGCTGCATACACACTTAACGATAAAATGAGCGACGTCGCTCATTAAATCGTTAAGTGTGTACGGACCTTAAACAATTTGGTTTGGTTAATAAAATAATTTTGCACAGAACAGTGATGTTATACGAACATTTTCATTAAACATTTAAAAAATCAAATGTTTATTCTTACAGTGAAATTTTACATTTCTGAATAAAAAAAATAAATTTAAAAAAAGCGATGAAATTCCATAGACAAAAAACCTTATGGTTTCACATGTCCCATTAAGGCTTCTTAGACATGATCGAAATTTCAGAAACCTGTTGTAACTCTTCCACTCAAACTCCAAAAAGCAATGAAATTCCGATCATTAAGGCTGACGCCTTAATGGACGTGTTCCTTGCGCAATACAGATATGGTATGCCATCACAGCCTGTGGGTAAGTGCAGATTCAGCACTCTCACAGAGTGAGATTGCTGTCACTCACACAATGGTGGAGCTGCTAATTCACAGATTTGTGTGCTCATTGGAATACACACATGCAGTCTATGCAACTGAAGGTCTGAGCAGTTTTGTGGTGCTCCCATCCCACACAGTGCCCACAACCATCCCATTCAGTCAACACAACAAAGCCACCTTGTTACAACATCCTTCTAACTCCATACATCCATCTCACTTAGTATACACATTTAGCTCCCTCAAACATGTCTATGCAACTGAAGGTCTGAGCGGAAGACAAAGCTGCTCAGATGAGGTAAGAGTGTTGTTGATTGGAGGGAGGAGAGCGGTGTGGATGGGGGAACAGAAGTGTGTGGATAGAGGGAACACTAAGCAGCACTAATGGGGGG
This sequence comes from Pseudophryne corroboree, assembly GCF_028390025.1. NCBI lineage: Eukaryota > Metazoa > Chordata > Amphibia > Anura > Myobatrachidae > Pseudophryne > Pseudophryne corroboree. The sequence goes on along the minus strand of NW_026968019.1, from coordinate 109,928 downwards.
GACAGAGAAACACAGGGGGTAATTCAGACCGCAGCAGCAGCAGCGATTGCAGTCTGAATTAGTTTGTGAGGTGCGCACGTGCAATGGCCGCACTGCGCGTGCGTACCCCAGGAGCCCAGTGAGATGCTATCACCCTGCCTGATTGATAGGCAGAGGTGGTTGCGGGGAAGGAGGGGGGCGTGCAAACAGCGTTAGAATGCCATTGGCAGGGCATGGTCTGCACAACGGAGGCGTTTCCGGACCACTGGGGGGTGGGCTGTGGCGGTTATCCCCCTGCCAAGAGCGCAGGATCCACTAAATTTACCTTCAGGATGTCAGCTACATGAATAGGGTAAGAGTGGTGTGGATAGGGGGTAGATTAAGCAGCAAGTATGGGAAGGGAGACAGAGCGGTGCAGATGGGGGAAATGGTGCAGATGGGTTGAAAACACTGGCATGGATGGGTAGAAAACTGGTGCAGATGGGAGAGAAGACAGTGTGCCATGTACTGGAGGAGGCAGAGTGACGTTGAAGAAGGAAACACTGAGCAGCACAGAGAGAAGGAAACGGTGGTACAGACAATGCACAGGTGGGGAAAGACAGATGGTACAGATAAGTTAGTACAGACTAGCACAGATGGGAGAACACAGCAGTAGGGATTGGGGAAGACCGGGCAGCATGGGGGTGTATAGGGGAAGAAAGTGTAGATGCATAGACCGTAGATGGGGTATTATAGTTTAGCAATTAACCAAGATGTTTGAGGGAGCTAAATGTGTATACTAAGTGAGATGGATGTATGGAGTTAGAAGGATGTTGTAACAAGGTGGCTTTGTTGTGTTGACTGAATGGGATGGTTGTGGGCACTGTGTGGGATGGGAGCACCACAAAACTGCTCAGACCTTCAGTTGCATAGACTGCATGTGTGTATTCCAATGAGCACACAAATCTGTGAATTAGCAGCTCCACCATTGTGTGAGTGACAGCAATCTCACTCTGTGAGAGTGCTGAATCTGCACTTACCCACAGGCTGTGATGGCATACCATATCTGTATTGCGCAAGGAACACGTCCATTAAGGCGTCAGCCTTAATGATCGGAATTTCATTGCTTTTTGGAGTTTGAGTGGAAGAGTTACAACAGGTTTCTGAAATTTCGATCATGTCTAAGAAGCCTTAATGGGACATGTGAAACCGTAAGGTTTTTTGTCTATGGAATATATATATATATATCACAAACATATATGATTCATACATATATCACACACACATACATGATACATACATGAGAAAGACCTGGGATGGTGATGAGGCCAGGGCCCCCTGCTGATGTTGCATTGAGGAAGGCAGTGTTCCAGGGCGGATGCCAGTCGGGGAGAGCGCCGCGCAGCCCGGGAAAAATACTGCTGAGGAGCTACATCTGGAAGAGCCCCTGGGAGGGAGAGTGCCACATGCCCCATCCTGCGCGGCAGACTCTGCAGGCCTGCACATGGGAAGGGAGGTCTCTGGCCACACATACTCACCCTTCTGCTGAAGCCCCGCTGCTGTCCCCATCAGCGATCTCCAGCGGGGAGCGGGGCCAGGATGAACCTCAACCTGTGAGAACTATCTTCATGATCAAGAGATCTCATATGCAAGATAAGTATGTGTTGGGATAGGGCTGGGGAGGGCGGCTGCTCGGGCACACCCCCGTCAAGTTAAGGAGATTTAACTGAGGAAGCACAAGGGAACTCTCGTCTGGGGACAACAACTGCAGGGAGACCACATCTTTTCAGATGAACATGGGAGGGCGGAAGGCTGCCTAATACTGAAGCACCCTCAGACATTAAACCATATGCAACAACTATTGCAATCATTCCTGGGGGAAGGTCTGCAGCAGACGGATTTGCATACGGTGATGTCATCCAAGCAGTGGGCCAAAGTTGGCTGGAACCCTCATCTGTATATGAAAAGAGAAAAGGGGCATGCAGGGCATGGCGGCCTTTTGCGGCGCTTGGATAACCCCAAGTTTGCATTAAACACCCCCACCCTCCTTCGGTGTGGGGCTCATGTTGGCCATGCCCAAGCCCCTGAAGCATTCAAGCTGATTTCTTGCAGCAGCTGGGCACTGTAACAGCTTCAGAGCTGCTCTACAAGACAAGTAAAAGGGTGTGGGCCCTGCAGCACCACCTGTAGTTTGCATACACACATATATAGGACAGCATCTCTTATATGCCCCAGGGTCAATAAAATAGTATCCTTATCTAGGGTATCCATCCCCTCAGATAAGGTATTTGTCCATGCCGCTACAGCACTACACACCCAGGCCGACGCAATTGCCGGTCTGAGTAAGGTACCTGAATGTGTATAAATGGACTTCAGGGTAATCTCCTGTTTGCGGTCAGCACACTCTTTGAGGGTAGCCGTATCCTGGGACGGGAGGGCTACCTTCTTGGATAAGCGTGTTAATGCTTTGTCCACCCTAGGGGAGGATTCCCATCGTAACCTATCCGTTGATGGGAAAGGATACGCCATAAGAATCCTTTTGGAAATCTGCAGTCTTTTATCTGGAGATTCCCAAGCTTTTTCACATAACTCGTTCAGCTCGTGTGAGGGGGGAAAGGTTACCTCAGGCTTCTTACCCTTGTACATATGTACCCTCTTGTCAGCGACAGGGGGTTCCTCTGTGATGTGCAAAACATCTTTTATTGCCATAATCATAAATCGAATGGATTTTGCCAATTTTGGCTGTAACTTTGCATCATCGTAATCGACACTGGAGTCAGAATCCGTGTCGGTATCTGTGTCAACAATCTGGGATAGTGGGCGCTTATGAGACCCTGACAGTCCCTGCAACATAGGATCAGGCATGGGTTTAAACCCTGACTGTCCCAAAGCTTCTGCCTTGTCTAATCTTTTGTGCAATGAGTTTACACTAGCATTTAAAACATTCCACATATCCATCCAATCAGCTGTCGGCGGAGACACCACATTCATTTGCTCCCGCTCCTCTCTAATATAGCCTTCTTCCTCAGACATGTCGACACACGTGTACCGACACACTACACACACAGGGAATGCTTTTTCTGAAGACAGTTTCCCCACAAGGCCCTTTGGAGAGACAGAGAGAGAGTATGCCAGCACACCCCCCAGCGCTATATAACCCAGGAATAAAACAGTAACTTAATGTTTGCCCAGTAGTGCTGCTGTATGTAATTTGCGAATTATGTGCCCCCCCCTCTTTTCAACCCTCTTGTCTAACGTGGTATAAGCAGGGTAGAGTCCGGGGAGCTTCCTCTCAGCGGTGCTGTGGAGAAAAAATGGCGCTGGTGAGTGCTGAGGGAGAAGCCCCGCCCCCTCGGAGGCGGGCTTCTGTCCCGCTTAAACTGTAAAATTGGTGGGGGCTTATACATATATAAAGTGCCCAGCTGTATATATGTTATATTTTTGCGAAAGAGGTTTATATTGCTGCCCAGGGCGCCCCCCCTGCGCCCTGCACCCTTACAGTGACCGGAGTATGTGAGGTGTATGGGAGCAAAGGCGCACAGCTGCAGTGCTGTGCGTTACCTCAGTGAAGATCATGAAGTCTTCTGCCGCCTCTGAAGTCTTCTTTTCTTCTCATACTCACCCGGCTTCTATCTTCCGGCTCTGCGAGGGGGACGGCGGCGCGGCTCTGGGACGGACGGCGAGGGTGAGATCCTGCGTACCAATCCCACTGGAGCTAATGGTGTCCAGTAGCCTAAGAAGCAGGACCTTGCAACTCAGAGAGTAGGGCTGCTTCTCTCCCCTCAGTCCCTCGATGAGGGAGTCTGTTGCCAGCAGTGCTCCCTGAAAATTAAAAACCTAACAAAATACTTTCTGTCAGAAAGCTCAGGAGAGCTCCTGAAAAGCACCCAGTCTCCACTGGGTACAGTATCAAACTGAGGTCTGGAGGAGGGGCATAGAGGGAGGAGCCAGTGCACACCCAGAACTAAAGTCTTTCTTAAAGTGCCCATGTCTCCTGCGTAGCCCGTCTATCCCCATGGTCCTTACGGAGTCCCCAGCATCCTCTAGGACGTTAGAGAAAATAGGATTTTAATACCTACCGGTAAATCCTTTTCTCTTATTCCGTAGAGGATGCTGGGCACCCGTCCCAGTGCGTACTGTGTCTGCAGTTATTAAATGGCCCTTAACTCCAGAACATTTATGTGGAGATGAAAACATCCAAGGAAGACTTGACCATCTTCCTTGGATGTTTTCCCCCTGTGTGACTGCTCTCCAGCCTCGGAGGGTTGCATCCGTGGTCCCTAGGATCCCGTCCTGGATCCCGAACCATCGCCCCTCTAGGTGGTGAGAACTGTGCAGCCACCAATGGAGTGAGATTCTGGTCTTGGAAGACAGGATTATCCTCCGGTGCATGTGTAGGTGGGATCCGGACCACTTGTCCAACAGGTCCCACTGGAACACTCTGGCATGGAACCTGCCAAACTGAATGGCCTCGTAGGCCGCAACCATCTTCCCCAGCAACTGAATGCATTGATGGATTAACACTCTTGCTGGTTTCAGAATTTGTTTGACCAGACTCTGGATCTCCAGAGCCTTTCCACTAGAAGAAAACCTCTTCTGTGTCCAGTATCACTCCCAAAAACAACAACCGCGTCATTGGGACCAACTGCGATTTTGGCAAGTTTAGGAGCCAACCATGTTGTTAAAGAACTGTCAGGGAGAGTAGATGTTTTGCACCAACTGGTCCCTGGATCTCGCCTTTATCAGGAGATCATCCAAGTACGGGATAATTATGACTCCTTGCTTGCGAAGGAGGACCATCATTTCCGCCATCACCCTGGTGAAAATCCTCGGAGCCGTGGACAGACCAAACGGCAACGTCTGAAATTGGTAATGACAATCCTGAATTGCAAACCTCAGGTAGCTTGATGCAGTGGCTAAATGGGAACATATAAGTAGGCATCCTTTATGTCTACCAAAACCATGAAATCTCCTTTATCCCCCGGACTGGAGATCACTACCCTGAGAGATTCCATCTTGAAATTGAATTTCTTTAGGTAGAAATTAAGGGATTTCAGATTTAAGATTGGTCTGACTGAGCCGTCCGGCTTCGGGACCACGAAGAGGCTTGAATAAAAACCTTCTCCCTGCTGACTAAGGCTGATTTGAACAATCGGTGAGGGGGAACGTCTTGAAACCCCAGTTTGTACCCTTGGGACACTATTTGTAAAACCCACGAGTCCAGGTCCGAATGAATCTAGAACTGACTGAAGAGTTTTAGACGTGCCCCCCACTGGTGCGGGCTCCTGCAAGAGAGCCCCAGCGTCATGCAGTGGATTTGGCAGAAGCAGAGGACGATCTCTGCTCCTGCGATCTTGAAGAGGCTACAGACCTCTTCCCTCTTTTCCTTCCTCTACCTGCAAAGAAAGGGGAATCTTAACTTCTTGCATATCTATTGGGCCGAAATGACTGCGTCAGATAATGATGCGTCTTCATCCGTTGAGAGGGAACATAGGGCAAGAAGGATGACTTACCTGCGGGAGCTGCCGAGATCAAATTAACTAGGCCGTCGCCAAACAAGGCTTCACCTTCATAGGGAAGAGACTCCCTTTCTTCTTGGAGTCAGCATCAGCATTCCCTTGGTGAATCCACAATGCCCTCCTATCCCAAACTGCCATGAAATTGGCCCGTGAGCACTTGTGCCCGGTGTAGGATTTTTAAATATGTGTAGTTTACTGTATGCAAGGGTTTAAAACCTTTTAGGAACTGAGATCTAAGGTGTATTACATGTAGTTTAAAAAAAACAAAAAAGGTTTATTTTATGGCAGTAGTTTCCAAACTGGGGTTCTTGCACTGGTAGCATAGTTTGGTGGTCCAGGACCAATTAAAATTATTTATACTTTATTAAAGTGGCAAAACCATTCCCTCACAACATAACTGAACCTGAGGATGACATGCTATAAACACAATTTACTTAATTTTATATTTTTTTCTGAATTTCTCAATAAAAAAAACTTTGGCCTAGGGGTGCCGTGAAACAAATTTTGATACTCTAGGGCAGGGGTGTCAAACCCATGGGCCGCATGCCGCCCCCAATGCATCCTTTTGTGGCCCACAGGCCGAGGTCCGACAGGGGTCCTTTTGTGGCCCGATCACCTTGCTTAGAGCGAGGGCAGGAGAGTGCAGCCAGAGTCTTTGCTTTCTATGTGCGGCACCATCTTCCCGAAGAGATCACCGGGAAGATAGTGCCCCTTCCACTGGCTACAGCACAGGTATACTGGGGTGGGGTAGCAAACTGGGGGCCCCAATGGGCCCCTCCAGCAGTCCCTCTACCAAAACACGTCTTTTGGTGGTTTTGCGGTGTTGTTATAACTACATGGTGACGATACTGTAGCACAGAGATTTTCAACCATTTACAACTCACGTCACACAGAACAAGATTTAAATATTGACAAGGCACACTGAAATATAATGGTGATGCATGGTGCAGTATCGTGTCCTAGGATGTCATGTCGCAGCTTCTCCATAGGTAACGCCTGAACAGGCCCGGTGACAGGGGGGACAAAGGGGACACTTGTTCAGGGCTCCAAGTATTAAGAACAGAAATAATGGGGCCACAGTGCCAATATTGCTTTTTAAAGTGTATCCACCAACTGCTCAATTTAAGCAGGAAAACAATTAACAGGCCAACTAAACCCTCCCCCCTCCTTTTACCCCATCACTTTGTCCAGTCCCTGTGGTCCATACTGTATTGCCATTATTATGCATTTTGCTGTGCTGGCCCTTTTCTGAATGTCCCTGCCACCGCCACCGAAGAGCTGGATAGCCCAGTATGAAAACCACCTGCCGGCCTCACTGACGGTCCGAGTCAAAGGCTCCATTTTTTTTAAAGATCCCTCTGCCAAGTTAAGGGGGGGTTGAGGGGGCCCCAGAGATATCAGTGTACTGGGCCCCGAGATTTCTGTTGCTGGCCCTGACCCTCAGGGGTGTATCTACCCCTTGGCCAGGATGGCACTTGCCAGGGGCACCATCCAGCTGTGCCAACCGTGGCTAAGGGATAGAGTTCTGCAGTCTCGAAAGGGCGCCATGGCAATCAGCGTGGGACTGAACAATTAGACGGTGAGGGAAGGATACTGAAATTGTCCCAACCCTGTTACAGTTTGAAACGCCCCTCAACTGCTGTCCACTGCTTCACTCCTAGCTCTGCCCCTTTGAAATTATTAATCCCTACCCCCCGGTAGGCGGAGTTCTCCAGGCCCATACTCAGGAGTCACCACTGCTGTACATTATGTGCCGGTTGTAGAGGCAGAGCGGGGAACATCAGAGAACGCCACAAATTACACAGTGGGCAAGGAGATGGCTGGAGACAGCTGCACAGCCATGCCTTGCAAGTTCGAGAGAGCTGTTGAATTTCAGCACTTCAAGTCAGAGCCTGCCCCCTGCTGCCCAAGCAGTCCGTGACAGTTAGTGTCGAGGAGGGGGGGATTTGTGCATGTGTGCTATCAGTGTGTGTGTGGGGGGGGTGGGGGGGTGGAGGATGTGTGTGACTGTGAGGGAGCTGTCAGTGTCAGTGGGGAGAGGAGCAGGAGGGAGTTGTCAGTGTGTGGAAGTGATGAGAGTTGTCAGTACTGGGGAAATGTGTGTGTGTGTGTACTAGATTTAGGAGTGTGTGTTTGTGAGAGGTTTCAGTTGGGGAATTAGAGTTCATACAGTAATTAAATGTTTTCATATTGAGAACTACATCTCCCAGCATATACAGTGTGCTGGGGATGCTAACAAGCTTTATTTAAAAGTTTAAAAAACATTGCTTTTATGACTGCAATGGTTAAAAAGGGAGAGCTATAAATCAATTTATCAGTGAATGATCGCAGTTTGAGCTGTTACATTTTACTGAACCACCTATCCCTCCACACTCACTACCTGTCCTCAGGATACATTTACCATCCCGGCAGACGGTATACCGGCGGTCATTTGACCGATGTTGGAATCCTGACACCACTTGGGAGACTGGTGCCGGCACACAGACAGCCAACATCCCGAAGGCGAGTATTGGAGGGAGGGTTAGGACCGGGGGAGCGGGTGTTAGGGAAGGCACTAGGAGGGGGGGGGGGTTAGTCCTAGCTGCCACCCCCTGAGGGTTAGCCCTATCCGCCGCCCCCCCAGAGGATTAGGATTAGGTATCATGTGACTGCTGGAATCCCGAGCGCCGGATGCCATACCCAACCCCCTTTACTTTTTCAGGCATTTCTATCTCTCCTCTCTCTATGGTGTTCCGATTGCCCACTTTCCCTTGTGCTTTTCTCTCTCTCTCTCTCCTTTGTTTAGAGCATCAGTTTCTGTAGTCCACTTTATCCTTATTTTTTCCAGTGTTTCACTATCTCTCTGATGTAATGAGGATGTATGGTCTAGAGGGATCAGTAATGCATTGTACTGTATAGAGGCGTCAGGGATGTAGCGTAGGGTATAGAGGCGTCAGGGATGTAGCGTAGGTTATAGAGGCATCAGGAATGTAGCGTAGGGAATAGAGGCATCAGGGATGTAGCGTAGGGTATAGAGGCGTCAGGGATGTAGCATAGGGAATAGAGGCGTCAGGGATGTAGCGTAGGGAATAGAGGCGTCAGGGATGTAGCGTAGGGAATATAGGCATCAGGGATGTACTAGCAGGTATATAGAGGTCAGTGTACTGTATAGAGGGGTCAGTAATGCAGTGATGGTTATAGAAAGGTCAGTGATGTAGTGTAGGGTATAGAGGGGTCAGTTATGTAGTGTGGGGTAAAGAGGGGTCAGTAAAGATACTAAGCTGAAGTACTTAGAACACTTCTTGAATTAAGACACAACCTGCAAGAAAAAGTATGCAATATGGGTGAAAAGGCAAATGTCAGAGGTCTGATACAAGTGACCAGCTCCACACCTTGCACCACATAGCGTTATGTTAAACTGGGATATGTTCTTTTTTGGTGTGTGTGTGTGTGTGTGTGTGTGTGTGTGTCTGTGTGTGTATGTGTGTGTGTGTGGGGGGGGGGGTGCCAAAGGAAATTTTTGCCATTGGCTCCTTTGGTCTAGAACCAGCCCTGATCACAAAATATTTTTGTCTGAGCAGACTGGACACTGATCAGCGTTGGCTCATTCTCAGCCCCCCGCCCAGCCTCTGCTGCCAACAGACTGCTATTAGCTAGTTAACCTTCTGCCTTCCCTATCTATGACAAAGACTTCTGCTAATGCTACCAGACTGTTCCCAGTGGCTTCACACCAACAGTGAATCCCAGCCGATGATGTAGGGCAGCGTGTGGGGGAGGGGGTCAGTTGCTGTGGCTCCAACATGGTAACCGCCAATGGACTGCAATGCTTTATCGATAGGGGGGGCGCCAGTGCCTTACTTTGCCAGGGGCGCTTGGACCCCTAGCTACACCTCTGTTGACCCTAACCGATACCTGCAGTAAAAATCCATGTTTCTATGTATATAGGGGGTCATTCCGAGTTGATCGCATGCTGCCGTTGTTCGCTGCGTAGCAATCAGTTGAAAAAAAATGGCTAATCTGTGCATGCGCATGCTCCGTAATGTGCATGCGCATCGTACGAGTACAAAGTCCATTGTGGTTTTGCACTAGTTCTAGCGATTATTCCAATCACAGAACAGGCCACAAGGAGATTGACAGAAAGAGGGCGTTTCTGGGTGTCAACTGACCGTTTTCAGGGAGTGCTTGGAAAAATGCAGGCGTGGCAGAAGAAATGCAGACGTGGCTGGGCATTCGCTGGATGGGTGTGTGACATCAAAAGCCGTCCCTCGGTTGTTAGAATCAACGCACACGAAGTGTAACTACAGTGCTGGTCTTATTTTGAAACGATTTTGCAGGCGCTCTGCTACTCAAGTATTCGCACTTCTCCAAAGTGAATATACACTCTCCAGTGGGCAGCGACAATGCGTTTGCATGGCTGCTAAAAACTGCTAGCGAGCAATCAACTCAGAATGACCCCCATAGTGTATTGCAAGAAAATATCTGTAAATCCAATGGTACCGTAAGTGCGGTATATACTCGCACTTCTTTGCGGGGTGAGAACATCTCCCCTAAGTGAAGTCAGCCCTATGAATAGAGTTTGTGTGATCCCTGTGCAGCAGTCACAGAAAGGGTTCATCTCTGCAGTTTGTCACTCAAATTACATTGCTGCATTTTTTCTAGAAGTGGATCTGAGAGCTGTTACCCGCAGACCAGCTACAATAATTATCCTGGGTACTCACTAGACCAGTGGTTTCTTAAACTGCACCCTGGGGTGCCTCAGGACACTTGCAGGGGTGCCTTGGATTGGTGGTCCAGGACCAATTCAAAATATTTATAGTTAGTGTTATAGGCAAAACCAGTGCTGTTGGCTGGCAATCATAACATATGTGCACAAGCAGAAGCAAATCCTGTCCCCTACCAAAGGGCCAGTGCTAGGGTGTTTGGCGCCTCCCTGCAAACTATTAATTTGGGCCCTCTCTCCAATACTTAATAAAGGGACAGTGCGCTCCTTAAAAAAAGAAGGTGTGGTATCACAAGGAAGGGGCATGGCCACACAATAGCACCCCAAATCAAAATACGCCACACAGTAGCACTATCTTATTGTCATTACACCGCATGTAATAATAATAATAATAATACCCACAGTCGCAGTGCCCTTTATACACATAACCACCATATCAGTGCAGCTTACATACATAATGCCAACAGTAGCAGTGCCCCTTCTACACATGCCCATGGTGGCAATCCTTTACATGGCAAATATCAACCTGGTTTTGCCATGTAAAGGATTGCCACTTTAAAAACAAACAATCAAACAAAAACAAAAAAAAACAACAGGAAAAAACACAAAATCTCTCACTTTCTGATTCTCACACCCTATTACATTCCTCCCTATATATTTAAATGTTTCTATTACTGTATGTTCCCTCTTCCCTTCTCCAAACTATACACATCAACATTTTTTTGTATTTCCAGGTAAGTTTTGTGATGTAGGCCATGCACAATTTTAGTTGCCCTAATGTATTTACAGCCTTCTGGAGATATGGCTTCTGGAACTGAACACAGGATTCTAAATGTGGCTGTACCAAGGACCTATACAGTGGCATTACAGGTTGAGTATCCCTTATCCAAAATGCTTGGGACCAGAGGAATTTTGGATATCGGATTTTTCTGTATTTTGGAATAATTGCATACCATAACGAGATATTATGGTGATGGGACCTAAATCTAAGCACAGAAGGCATTTATGTTTCATATACACCTTATACACACAGCCTGAAGGTCATTTTAGCCAATATTTTTTATAACTTTGTGCATTAAACAAAGTGTGTGTACATTCACAGAATTCATTTATGTTTCATATACACCTTATACACACAGTCTGAAGTTCATTTAATACAATATTTTTAATAACTTTGAGTATTAAACAAAGTTTGTGTACACTGAGCCATCAAAACACAAAGGTTTCACTATCTCAGTCTCACTCAAAAAAGTCCGTATTTCGGAATATTCCGTATTTCGGAATATTTGGATATGGGATACTCAACCTGTATTACTTTTTTCTGCTACTGGTTCTTTAACCTATGCAAACAAGCATCTGACTTGCCTTTCCTATTGCTTTGTTACATTGCTTACCTGAAATAGTAATACTTAGATAGCTTTCCTCTTGCCATTATAATGCCCTTAATATTATAGTTAGCCTTTGCATTTTTGAGACGTGTATGATTTTGCATTTTTTGGCATTAAATGTTGCCATGTTCTTGACCATTCCTCTAGTCCAGGGGCGGAACTGCCAGAGACAACGGAGTCAGTTGCCGCCGGGCTCCAGCCCTAAAGGGGCTTCCTCCATTGCCCCCCGGCTGTTACGTGCCCTTCCTACTAAATAGACAAAGGCGCTACCAGCAGGGTCTCGCAGTTTGTACATTCCATGCCGTAACACCCTTCTTTCCACCTTCACAATGAAGCTATTGGTACTTTGCAAAAAAAAAAAAATTATTAGCATTGCAACTCAGCAGATCAATGCAGTGTGCAGCCACACACTCCATATATCTGCTCAGCCACAAAGCTGATTATTTCTTCACAAAGTACAAGGTGAGCTCCAAATAGAGTTCTCTAGCTTAGATTATACCTTTCTATGCAAGGGTAAATAGCTCAATTGTTTGACTGCAATGCCACAGGAAATGGTTTGGATCCAAGACAGTGTGACTGAATAATAAAGAAACCTTAAGATGAGTTCATGAATGTTGTATAAGTATTAGTGAGAGAAGGGGTCAGGAGCATGCTAGGCTGCAAAAAATAAGGTAGGCTGCAAGTGAAAGTAATGATCTCCTATATATTTTCCCAGATCTGTCACTCTGTGTGGCTAACTCTGGGGGAAGTCACAGCAATTAGCGGAGACGGCAACTGCAGGACGATACACCAGTGCCAGCAGCAGACCGTAACAAAGTGACAGATCAAGGAGAATATATAGGAGGTAGGGAGGTGGCCATGGTACATGGCTGGCCAAGGGACACTAGCTCATGTACCCCTTTACCACTGAGGCTGGCCACCAAGGATGGACCTGTCACCAGTGCACATGCAATAACCTCTTCTGCTGCCCTCTTTGCAACTCAGATTGCCCAGTGCTCCCCTTCGCTAACAGTCCACAAAGTTTCCCCATCTCACGATCTGCCTCCTCACCCCCACTTTCATCTCTACAGCACACGCGCATATCATACAAGATCCCATCATGCGTACGTAGGTCTGAAATGCAAGAGGGAGGTTGGGGGGAGATTGGCATGCGCCAGCAACACCACACAGCTCACTGTGACCACAGTGGAGAGGCGCTGCAACAGGACAATACACCAACCTCGGAGCAAGGAACTGCGTCGGTCAGGAGGAGAACTATTTCAATAGCATAAAAAGGTTAATGCGTCCCACCCTATGGACACCAGACTCATCAAGTCACTGTTGCCAGAGTCTCATACAATGACTCTGAACCTCTAAGCACACTATTTGACTGTCCACACCCTGCTGTGCCTATTACCCATCTCCTCCACCACCCTCAACACTGACCCACACATCATTCACCCACAAAGATACAATAAAGGTAGTTTGGATAAATTAGCTAAATGAAATGGATTTAACCAATTTATCTAAATGACCATTTTTGGATGTTTTCCAGTGTTTGTGAGCAAATGGTCAATTGTCATTTGCTGCCACATATTAGCATAATTTTGTTTCAACTAGAAAAAAAAATTGGACAGATAATCTAAGTGTGGATCCAGTTTAAAGGTCCGTATTCACGGCCCGATTTTGGGGAGAGATGTGTGCTGAGCGAACTGCTCAGCACACATCTCTCCACCCGCTCAGCACAGCGTGATGTGTGCTGAGCATACGGGGGGTGGGGTGCGCTCATTTCACCCCCTGTGTAGGGCATTCTGTGTGTATCCAGCTTAACAGGTGTGAGCATCATACAACTACTGACTTGCGAGTAACTATACAGCAGCTCCATACCTTGTGACTTGAAGAAACACCAGTTAACCCCGGGAATGCTGCAGTCAAAGCAACAATTCCTCTTCTTACATTCCGCTGCACTTATTGTGGGGTAGCCGCAATCCCTTCTGCTGTACGGTTCCACATTACATTGTTTCTTGTCACTTCCTGTTGATGCAGTAAGGAAACATCCAGGAATTACAGCAGCTTAGTTTTTTTTTTTTTAACTGGGGCAATTTAGCTAGATCACAGGGCAATTTAGCTCCTTTGGTCCTTTTTTAGGACCCGTTAATCAGACAGTTGAGCAAACTGAAAAACAGCTAACAGGAAATTTCCACTTAAATGGTATTTTCTAATCTTATCTGACCATGACTAAGAATAAAGGATACACAAGATAAACTCTTAGAGCCATGGACCTTATCCATGTTTAAGCTCCATCAAATCTGTAATCAATAGCACTACATGCTCCCACTTTACCACTGTACTATATACTCTACCTGTGTTTTTAAGGTAAAAACACCATTTAACCCCAGTGACACTTGAATTAAAGCAGCAGCCTCTGGAATAGCATTCCTTAGCATTAATCCCAGGAAATCTGCAATCTTCACGCTCTTTGATAGCCATGCTACATTGCTGTTTACTTGGATGGAGCAGAGAGCACAACATCAGGACATAGGAAATATTACAATGCATGATAAGAAAGGTGTGAGCTCTACAGCAAGGCCTCTAACCCTTCGCCAGTGCCAAATACATAGGGCTTAACTCAGATCTGATCACAGCAGCAAATTTATTAGCTAAAACCATGTACACTGCAGGGGGGGGGGTATAATATGTGCAGAGAGAGTTAGATTTTGGTGCGGTGTGTTCAAACTGAAATCTAAATTGCAGTGTAAAAACAAAACAGCCAGTATTTACCCTGCACACAAACAATATAACCCACCTAAATCTCTCTGCAAATGTTATATCTGCCCCCCCATCCCTGCAGTGCACATGGTTTTGCCCACTAGCTAACAAATTTGCTGCATCTGGGAATTACAGCATCTTAATATTTCTTTTTACAGAAGGTTCAGCAAATTAAATTATTTAGTGAAATACTGTAATCATAACAGTTACAGGGATATTGTAGGTAGATTTATTGTCAGTGGATAAATGTAAAAATTAAACCCTTAGGCATAGTTCCAAAATGCTGTCATTGCAATCCAGATTTTAAGGATATCATGCTTGAGCACAGGTGACTTAATTAGAACTTCGGTCAATGTGAATTAACCATTGGACTCAACCATGGTTATCCTTAAAACCCAGGGGTCTATTTAAGATCGATCTTAATCGATGTTGGGCTTCCAGGTTGAAAAAAACACACACATTTACTAACATTTTAAAATTTATATAAAAAAATCATCTGTTCGTAAATGCAGTGCACATGGTTTTGCCCAACTGCTAACAAAAATCCTGCTGCGATCAACTCAGAATTACCCCCCATGGCCCTCATTCCGAGTTGTTCGCTCGCAAGCTGCTTTAAGCAGCATTGCACACGCTAAGCTGCCGCCTACTGGGAGTGAATCTTAGCATCTTAAAATTGCGAATGAAAGATTTGCAATATTGCGATAAGACATCTCTGTGCAGTTTCTGAGTAGCTCGAGACTTACTCTGCCAGTGCGATCAGTTCAGTGCTTGTCGTTCCTGGTTTGACGTCACAAACACACCCAGCGTTCGCCCAGACACTCCTCCGTTTCTCCAGCCACTCCCGCGTTTTTCCCAGAAACGGTAGCATTTTTTCCCACACGCACCTAAAGCGGCCTGTTTCCGCCCAGAAACACCCACTTCCTGTCAATCACATTACGATCACCAGAACGATGAAAAAACCGTGAGTAATATTCCTAACTGCATAGCAAATTTACTTGGCGCAGTCGCAGTGTGAACATTGCGCATGCGCATTAAGCGGAAAATCGCTGCGATGCGAAGAAAATTACAGAGCGAACAACTCGGAATGACCACCTATGTGCACTGCAGGGAAGGCAGATTTAACATGTGCAGAGAGAGTTAGATTTGGGTGTGGTGTGTTCAATCTGCAATCTAATTTGCAGTGTAAAAATAAAGCAGTCAGTATTTACCCTGCACAGAAACAAAATAACTCACCCAAATCTAACTCTTTCTGCACATGTTATATCTGCCTCCCCTGCAGTACACATGGTTTTGCCCAACTGCTAACAAAATTCCTGCTGCGATTATCTTGGAATTACCCCCATCGATTGATGTTTTCACACTGCTCGTGTATATAAGACATAGGGCCTAATTCAGTTTGGATCGTAATACGCGTTCCAACCGCAAAACCTATGAAGAGGATGGGGGCATATACGCAGGGTCCATCCTGTGCGTGTGCCTACATTTTCTCCGGGTGCCCCGCAGAAAATGCGAATGCCTCTGCCTGTCAATCAGTAGAGGGCGTACCTTCGCAGGTATATCGCGATCATGAGCCATGTCTCCCATTTTTGTCATTATAGGTGCTCTGTGAGCTGCTGGCCATGCCCCAGCCCCTCTGTCTCCCGTGAATAGACATTGAGGCTTATTCAGACCAGGTTATTGAGCTTAATACTATAGGATCAAAATTACCCCCAAATTCTATGATTTTAGCTGTTTGAGGTTTTTAAAAAAAATCACCCGAATACAAAATCCGAAAGGGTGGTTTTGCCAAAACGCGTCCGTATCCAAAACACAACTGCGGATCCGAAACCAAAACCAAAACATGAAACACGAACAATGCCCGCTGCACATCTCTAGTTAGGGGAGAAGCATGTAGCCTTGTAGACTATGCACAGCTATATCTAGAAAAATATATGATCTAATCTTTAACCAACCAATGCAAGAAAGTATTTAATGTGAAAATACGAAACACTAGACTAATTGGAGGTGCGCCCTAAAGCAAATTACAATGTTAGGATTAGGGGGTTCGGAAAGACCTCTAGTGTAAACACTACTATATACATTTTAAGATAGGAAGGTACAAATTACATATTCACATTGCATCTATGGGCTGGATTCAAATGTCCCTTTCCTCCCTCAATCGTGCCCGTCAGCAGCTATTCTAATGTTGCTGCCAACGGGTGCGACATGTTTATTTCAGCTCGCTACCCCCAGGGGAAACAAGCTGAAATGTGTGCAAAGAGACCCATTTGGGCAACCAAACGGTGTCTTTTCATGATCGCGCCCATTACTTTATTCAGGTTTAGGTGCTTTGTGCACCTAAACCAGAGTGTAATGGGCGCAATAATTGAGGGCATTTGAATTTCCCTTATATGTGTGTGTGTGTGTGTGTGATATACACACAGACACACATACTGTATTTCTTTATATAATGGACACCTCAGTTTCTATTCATTCATGTCCTGCCCCCTACTCTGTCAGACCCCTTCCCCTCTACTTTTCTGACCCCAAACGCCACTCATTCTTGTTGAGTGCTGGTGGGCCCATTCAGAATTTTGCTATGGGGCCCACAAAGGTCTAGTTACGCCACTGGGCAGGGTTATAGAGGAGGCGGTGCAAGGCATCCTGGGAACAGTCAAAGCTTTAGCCTGTTGGTGCCTTGGATCAAGATCCAACTCTACACCCCGATGTTAGTGTAGTGCCTTTTGGGGTTAAGGTTTTACAGAAAGTTACAGGTTTTTTTAATTTAGTAAAATATGCCCCATTTTAAAGATAGGGCATTTACATTTGTTGCACCTGTGCAGTACATAGCAGCCTGCAGGGCATGTACAGTGGCTTCATTTGGGTGCACATACATTGCCGGCTCCTGGTCGCAAACTGAAATTATTGTGTGTAAGTGGAATTAGCGGTGTTTATGTCATACAGGGGGGTTGGGGAGGTTTGTGGTTGGTGGGGGGCACGCTGTGTGATTATTATCCTGCATCTATACATACATGCGCTAACACCTGGACATACACTGATGTACCCACACCTAATATCCATACATACACGCCCTGACACCTGGACATACACCAACATTTCCACACCTGCATCTATACATACACATGCTGACACCTGGACATACACCAACATACAAGCACCTGCATCTATATATACACGCGCTGACAAATGGACATACACCGACGTACCCACACTTGCATCTATACATACATGCACTGACATCTGGACATACAAGCACCTGCATCTATACATACACGCGCTGACACCTGAACCTACACTGACCTTCCCACACCTGCATCTATACATACACATTCTGACACCTGGACATACACAGACGTACCCACACCTGCATCTATACATACACGCGTTGACACCTGGACGTACACTGACGTACACACACCTACATCTATATATGCATGGATGCAAATGTGGGTACGTCTGTATACGTCCAGGTGTTAGCATGTGTATGTATAGATGTTAGGTGTGGGTACATCAGTGTATGTCCAGGTGTCAGCACATGTATGTATAGATTCACATGTGGGTAAGCCGGTGTACGTCCACGTGTCAGCATGTGTAGGTATAGATGCAGGTGTGGGTACGTTGGTGTACGTTTAGGGGTCAGCGTGTTTATGTATAGATGTTGGTGTGTGTATGTCAGTGTACGTACAGATATAGGTGTGTGTATGTATGTATGTATGTATGTATGTATATGTATAGAGGAAGGTGTGATACATACATATAACACATACATGATAGATACATACATATATCACACACACGATAGATAGATAGATAGATAGATAGATAGATAGATAGATAGATAGATAGATAGATAGAACACATACATACAAGATAGATAGATACATATATATACACACACATACGATAGATAGATAGATAGATAGATAGATAGATAGATAGATAGATAGATAGATAGATAGATAGATAGATAGATAGATAGATACACATATATATATATATATATATCACAAACATATATGATTCATACATATATCACACACACATACATGATACATACATGAGAAAGACCTGGGATGGTGATGAGGCCAGGGCCCCCTGCTGATGTTGCATTGAGGAAGGCAGTGTTCCAGGGCGGATGCCAGTCGGGGAGAGCGCCGCGCAGCCCGGGAAAAATACTGCTGAGGAGCTACATCTGGAAGAGCCCCTGGGAGGGAGAGTGCCACATGCCCCATCTTGCGTGGCAGACTCTGCAGGCCTGCACATGGGAAGGGAGGTCTCTGGCCACACATACTCACCCTTCTGCTGAAGCCCCGCTGCTGTCCCCATCAGCGCTCTCCAGCGGGGAGCGGGGCCAGGATGAACCTCAACCTGTGAGAACTATCTTCATGATCAAGAGATCTCATATGCAAGATAAGTATGTGTTGGAATAGGGCTGGGGAGGGCGGCTGCTCGGGCACCCCCCCGTCAAGTTAAGGAGATTTAACTGAGGAAGCACAAGGGAACTCTCGTCTGGGGACAACAACTGCAGGGAGACCACATCTTTTCAGATGAACATGAGAGGGCGGAAGGCTGCCTAATACTGAAGCACCCTCAGACATTAAACCATATGCAACAACTATTGCAAGCATTCCTTGGGGAAGGTCTGCAGCAGACGGATTTGCATACGGTGATGTCATCCAAGCAGTGGGCCAAAGTTGGCTGGAACCCTCATCTGTATATGAAAAGAGAAAAGGGGCATGCAGGGCATGGCGGCCTTTTGCGGCGCTTGTATAACCCCAAGTTTGCATTAAACACCCCCACCCTCCTTCGGTGTGGGGCTCATGTTGGCCATGCCCAAGCCCCTGAAGCATTCAAGCTGATTTCTTGCAGCAGCTGGGCACTGTAACAGCTTCAGAGCTGCTCTACAAGACAAGTAAAAGGGTGTGGGCCCTGCAGCACCACCTGTAGTTTGCATACACACATATATAGGACAGCATCTCTTATATGCCCCAGGGTCAATAAAATAGTATCCTTGTCTAGGCTATCCATCCCCTCAGATAAGGTATTTGTCCATGCCGCTACAGCACTACACACCCAGGCCGACGCAATTGCCGGTCTGAGTAAGGTACCTGAATGTGTATAAATGGACTTCAGTGTAATCTCCTGTTTGCGGTTAGCACACTCTTTGAGGGTAGCCGTATCCTGGGACGGGAGGGCTACCTTCTTGGATAAGCGTGTTAATGCTTTGTCCACCCTAGGGGAGGATTCCCATCGTAACCTATCCGTTGATGGGAAAGGATACGCCATAAGAATCCTTTTGGAAATCTGCAGTCTTTTATCTGGAGATTCCCAAGCTTTTTCACATAACTCGTTCAGCTCGTGTGAGGGGGGAAAGGTTACCTCAGGCTTCTTTCCCTTGTACATATGTACCCTCTTGTCAGCGACAGGGGGTTCCTCTGTGATGTGCAAAACATCTTTTATTGCCATAATCATAAATCGAATGGATTTTGCCAATTTTGGCTGTAACTTTGCATCATCGTAATCGACACTGGAGTCAGAATCCGTGTCGGTATCTGTGTCAACAATCTGGGATAGTGGGCGCTTATGAGACCCTGACAGTCCCTGCAACATAGGATCAGGCATGGGTTGAAACCCTGACTGACCCAAAGCTTCTGCCTTGTCTAATCTTTTGTGCAATGAGTTTACACTAGCATTTAAAACATTCCACATATCCATCCAATCAGCTGTCGGCGGAGACACCACATTCATTTGCTCCCGCTCCTCTCTAATATAGCCTTCTTCCTCAGACATGTCGACACACGTGTACCGACACACTACACACACAGGGAATGCTTTTTCTGAAGACAGTTTCCCCACAAGGCCCTTTGGAGAGACAGAGAGAGAGTATGCCAGCACACCCCCCAGCGCTATATAACCCAGGAATAAAACAGTAACTTAATGTTTGCCCAGTAGTGCTGCTGTATGTAATTTGCGAATTATGTGCCCCCCCCCCACCCCTCTTTTCAACCCTCTTGTCTAACGTGGTATAAGCAGGGTAGAGTCCGGAGAGCTTCCTCTCAGCGGTGCTGTGGAGAAAAAATGGCGCTGGTGAGTGCTGAGGGAGAAGCCCCGCCCCCTCGGAGGCGGGCTTCTGTCCCGCTTAAACTGTAAAATTGGTGGGGGCTTATACATATATAAAGTGCCCAGCTGTATATATGTTATATTTTTGCGAAAGAGGTTTATATTGCTGCCCAGGGCGCCCCCCCTGCGCCCTGCACCCTTACAGTGACCGGAGTATGTGAGGTGTATGGGAGCAAAGGCGCACAGCTGCAGTGCTGTGCGTTACCTCAGTGAAGATCACGAAGTCTTCTGCCGCCTCTGAAGTCTTCTTTTCTTCTCATACTCACCCGGCTTCTATCTTCCGGCTCTGCGAGGGGGACGGCGGCGCGGATCTGGGACGGACGGCGAGGGTGAGATCCTGCGTACCAATCCCACTGGAACTAATGGTGTCCAGTAGCCTAAGAAGCAGGACCTTGCAACTCAGAGAGTAGGGCTGCTTCTCTCCCCTCAGTCCCTCGATGAGGGAGTCTGTTGCCAGCAGTGCTCCCTGAAAATTAAAAACCTAACAAAATACTTTCTGTCAGAAAGCTCAGGAGAGCTCCTGAAAAGCATCCAGTCTCCACTGGGTACAGTATCAAACTGAGTTCTGGAGGAGGGGCATAGAGGGAGGAGCCAGTGCACACCCAGAACTAAAGTCTTTCTTAAAGTGCCCATGTCTCCTGCGGAGCCCGTCTATCCCCATGGTCCTTACGGAGTCCCCAGCATCCTCTAGGACGTTAGAGAAAATAGGATTTTAATACCTACCGGTAAATCCTTTTCTCTTAGTCCGTAGAGGATGCTGGGCACCCGTCCCAGTGCGTACTGTGTCTGCAGTTATTAAATGGCCCTTAACTCCAGAACATTTATGTGGAGATGAAAACATCCAAGGAAGACTTGACCATCTTCCTTGGATGTTTTCCCCCTGTGTGACTGCTCTCCAGCCTCGGAGGGTTGCATCCGTGGTCCCTAGGATCCCGTCCTGGATCCCGAACCATCGCCCCTCTAGGTGGTGAGAACTGTGCAGCCACCAATGGAGTGAGATTCTAGTCTTGGAAGACAGGATTATCCTCCGGTGCATGTGTAGGTGGGATCCGGACCACTTGTCCAACAGGTCCCACTGGAACACTCTGGCATGGAACCTGCCAAACTGAATGGCCTCGTAGGCCGCAACCATCTTCCCCAGCAACTGAATGCATTGATGGATTAACACTCTTGCTGGTTTCAGAATTTGTTTGACCAGACTCTGGATCTCCAGAGCCTTTCCACTAGAAGAAAACCTCTTCTGTGTCCAGTATCACTCCCAAAAACAACAACCGCGTCATTGGGACCAACTGCGATTTTGGCAAGTTTAGGAGCCAACCATGTTGTTGAAGAACTGTCAGGGAGAGTAGATGTTTTGCACCAACTGGTCCCTGGATCTCGCCTTTATCAGGAGATCATCCAAGTACGGGATAATTGTGACTCCTTGCTTGCGAAGGAGAACCATCATTTCCGCCATCACCCTGGTGAAAATCCTCGGAGCCGTGGACAGACCAAACGGCAACGTCTGAAATTGGTAATGACAATCCTGAATTGCAAACCTCAGGTAGCTTGATGCAGTGGCTAAATGGGAACATATAAGTAGGCATCCTTTATGTCTACCAAAACCATGAAATCTCCTTTATCCCCCGGACTGGAGATCACTACCCTGAGAGATTCCATCTTGAAATTGAATTTCATTAGGTAGAAATTAAGGGATTTCAGATTTAAGATTGGTCTGACTGAGCCATCCGGCTTCGGGACCACGAAGAGGCTTGAATAAAAACCTTCTCCCTGCTGACTAAGGCTGATTTGAACAATCGGTGAGGGGGATACTGTAGCACAGAGATTTTCAACCATTTAGTTAATTTGATCTCGGCAGCTCCCGCAGGTAAGTCAACCTTCTTGCCCTATGTTCCCTCTCAACGGATGAAGACGCATCATTGTCTAACGCAGTCATTTTGTCCCAATAGATATGCAAGAAGTTAAGATTCCCCTTTCTTTGCAGGTAGAGGAAGGAGAAGAGGGAAGAGGTCTGTAGCCTCTTCAAGATCGCAGGAGCAGAGATCGTCCTCTGCTTCTGCCAAATCCACTGCATGACGCTGGGGCTCTCTTGCAGGAGCCCACACCAGTGGGGGCACGTCTAAAACACTTCAGTCAGTTCTGGATTAATTTGGACCTGGACTCGTGGGTTTTACAAATAGTGTCACAAGGGTACAAACTGGGGTTTCAAGACGTTCCCCCTCACCGATTGTTCAAATCGGCCTTAGTCAGCAGGGAGAAGGTTTTTATTCAAGCCTCTTCGTGCTCCCGAAGCCGGACGGCTCAGTCAGACCAATCTTAAATCTGAAATCCCTCAATTTCTACCTAAAGAAATTCAATTTCAAGATGGAATCTCTCAGGGTAGGGATCTCCAGTCCGGAGGAAGGAGATTTCATGGTTTTGGTAGACATAAGGATGCCTAATTACATGTTCCCGTTTAGCCACTGCATCAAGCTACCTGAGGTTTGCAATTCAGGATTGTCATTACCAATTTCAGACGTTGCCGTTTGGTCTGTCCACGGCTCCGAGGATTTTCACCAGGGTGATGGTGGAAATGATGGTTCTCCTTCGCAAGCAAGGAGTCACAATTATCCCGTACTTGGATGATCTCCTGATAAAGGCGAGATCCAGGGACCAGTTGGTGCAAAACATCTACTCTCCCTGACAGTTCTTCAACAACATGGTTGGCTCCTAAACTTGCCAAAATCGCAGTTGGTCCCAATGACGCGGTTGTTGTTTTTGGGAGTGATACTGGACACAGAAGAGGTTTTCTTCTAGTGGAAAGGCTCTGGAGATCCAGAGTCTGGTCAAACAAATTCTGAAACCAGCAAGAGTGTTAATCCATCAATGCATTCTGTTGCTGGGGAAGATGGTTGCGGCCTACGAGGCCATTCAGTTTGGCAGGTTCCATGCCAGAGTGTTCCAGTGGGACCTGTTGGACAAGTGGTCCGGATCCCACCTACACATGCACCGGAGGATAATCCTGTCTTCCAAGACCAGAATCTTACTCCATTGGTGGCTGCACAGTTCTCACCTCCTAGAGGGGCGATGGTTCGGGATCCAGGACTGGATCCTAGGGACCATGGATGCAACCCTCCGAGGCTGGGGAGCAGTCACACAGGGGGAAAACATCCAAGGAAGATGGTCAAGTCAGGAAAGTTTTCTCCACATAAATGTTCTGGAGTTAAGGGCCATTTAATAACTGCAGACACAGTACGCACTGGGACGGGTGCCCAGCATCCTCTACGGACTAAGAGAAAAGGATTTACCGGTAGGTATTAAAATCCTATTTTCTCTAACGTCCTAGAGTATGCTGGGGACTCCGTAAGGACCATGGGGATAGATAGGCTCCGCAGGAGACATGGGTACTTTAAGAAAGACTTTAGTTCTGGGTGTGCACTGGCTCCTCCCTCTATGCCCCTCCTCCAGACCTCAGTTTGATACTGTGCCCAGTGGAGACTGGGTGCTTTTCAGGAGCTCTCCTGAGCTTTCTGACAGAAAGTATTTTGTTAGGTTTTTAATTTTCAGGGAGCACTGCTGGCAACAGACTCCCTCATCGAGGGACTGAGGGGAGAGAAGCAGCCCTACTCTCTGAGTTGCAAGGTCCTGCTTCTTAGGCTACTGGACACCATTAGCTCCAGAGGGATTGGTACGCAGGATCTCACCCTCGCCGTCCGTCCCAGAGCCGCGCCTCCGTCCCCCTTGCAGAGCCGGAAGATAGAAGCCGGGTGAGTATGAGAAGAAAAGAAGACTTCAGAGGCAGCAGAAGACTTCATGATCTTCACTGAAGTAACGCACAGCACTGCAGCTGTGCGCCATTGCTCCCATACACCTCACACACTCCGGTCACTGTAAGGGTGCAGGGCGCAGGGGGGGGGGGGCACCCTGGGCAGCAATATAAACCTCTTTTTGGCAAAAATATAACACATATACAGCCGGGCACTGTATATATGTATGAGCCCCCGCCAATTTTACAGTTTAAGCGGGACAGAAGCCTGCCGCCGAGGGTGCGGGGCTTCTCCCTCAGCACTCACCAGCGCCATTTTTTCTTCACAGCACCGCTGAGAGGAAGCTCCCCGGACTCTCCCCTGCTTATACCACGGTAGACAAGAGAGTTGAAAAGAGGGGAGGGGGGCACATAATTTGGCGCAAATTACATGCTGCAGTACTACTGGGCAAACATTAAGTTACTGTGTATTCCTGGGTTATATAGCGCTGGGGTGTGTGCTGGCATACTCTCTCTCTGTCTCTCCAAAGGGCCTTGTGGGGAAACTGTCTTCAGAAAAAGCATTCCCTGTGTGTGTGGTGTGTCGATACACGTGTGTCGACATGTCTGAGGAAGAAGGCTATATTAGAGAGGAGCAGGAGCAAATGAATGTGGTGTCTCCGCCGACAGCTGATTGGATGGATATGTGGAATGTTTTAAATTCTAGTGTAAACTCATTGCACAAAAGATTAGACAAGGCTGAAGCTTTGGGACAGTCAGGGTCTCAACCCATGCCTGATCCTATGTTGCAGGGACTGTCAGGGTCTCATAAGCGCCCACTATCCCAGATTGTTGACACAGATACAGACACGGATTCTGACTCCAGTGTCGATTACGATGATGCAAAGTTACAGCCAAAATTGGCAAAATCCATTCGATATATGATTATGGCAATAAAAGATGTTTTGCACATCAGAGAGGAACCCCCTGTCCCTGACAAGAGGGTACATATGTACAAGGTGAAAAAGCCTGAGGTAACCTTTGAGGGGGTCACACGAGCTGAGCGAGTTATGTGAAAAAGCTTGGGAATCTCCAGATAAAAGACTGCAGATTTCCAAAAGGATTCTTATGGCGTATCCTTTCCCATCAATGGATAGGTTACGATGGGAATCCTCCCCTAGGGTGGACAAAGCATTAACACGCTTATCCAAGAAGAAAGCCCTCCCGTCCCAGTATACGGCTACCCTCAAAGAGTCTGCTGACCGCAAACAGGAGATTACCCTGAAGTCCATTTATACACATTCAGGTACCTTACTCAGACCGGCAATTGCGTCGGCCTGGGTGTGTAGTGCTGTAGCGGCATGGACGGATACCTTATCTGAGGGGATGGATACCCTAGATAAGGATACTATTTTATTGACCCTGGGGCATATAAGAGATGCTGTCCTATATATGTGTGTATGCAAACTACAGGTGGTGCTGCAGGGCTCACACCCTTTTACTTGTCTTGTAGAGCAACTCTGGAGCTGTTTCTGGGTCCAGCTGCTGCAAGAAATCAGCTTGAATGCTTCAGGGGCTGGGGCATGGCCAACATGAGCCCACACTGATGGGGGGTGGGGGTGTATAAAGCGATTTAGGGGTCATCCAAGCGCAACCCCACAAAGGCCGCCATGCCCTGCGTGACCCTTTTCTCTTTTCATATGCAGACGAGGGTTGCAGCCAACTATGCCCACTGCTTGGATGACATCACTATATGCAAATCCATCTGCTGCAGGCCTTCCCCCAGGAATGCTTGCAGTAGTTGTTGCATTTGGTTTGTTGTTAGGGGGTGTTTCAGTATTAGGCAGCCTTCTGCCCTCCCACATTCGTCTGAAAATGTGTTCTCCCTGCAGTTGTTGTTCCCAGATGAGAGTTCCCTTGTGCTTCCTCAGTTGAATCTCCTTAACTTGACAGGGGTGTGCCCGAGCAGCCGCCCTCCACAGCCCTATCCCAACACATACTTATCTTGCATATGAGATCTCTTGATCATGAAGATAGTTCTCACAGGGTGAGTTTCATCCATTACATTTTAAAGTAGGAAGGTACAAATTACATATTCAAATTACATATATGTGCTGGATTCAAATGTTTTCCCCCCTTCCTTTCTCAATTGTGCCCATCAGCAGCTATTCTAATGTTGCTGCCAATGGGTGTGACGCATTCATTTCTTCTGTGGGGTACACTGGACTCCACAAGGATTCACATTGTATGTACACCAGAGTAGGATCTTGATCTGAGGCACCCACAGGCTCAAAGCTTTTGACTGTTCCCAAGATGCTCAGCGCCCCCTCCTCTATAACCTCGCTTCCATGAACAGGGAGCTCAGTTTGTAGTTGGTGCCTTCAGTAGCAGGCCACTTAACAGGGGGCTGCCTCAGGCAGCCTATTCTTAGCTATTAATTTTGGCAAGAAAAGAATAACTTTTTTTATAAGAATCTACAAGGGCTGCAGCAGGCTAGGTCTAATAGACCTCTTTACTGCAGCTCCATCACTCCCAGTGGCGCAGTATACTCCCGTGCCCCGGTTGCTGGGTCACTGCAGCGGAGGCTCCGGTTTCTTCCTAAGGTCAGTCACACACACACCGCCCTCCGGGATCACGAGGCCGCTGATGGGGGCGGGCCGTGTGCGCACTGGCGTGGACACTGATTACTGGGCAGCCGCTCCACTAGCCACCAGGGACAGTTAAGGAGCACAGCTCTGGGGTTTTTTCTCCTATATTAACCCCATTTTGTACTACCCGCAGTGCATTGTGATAGGTAATGGGGCCTGATTCAGGTTGGATCGCAATCCAACTGCAAAAACTGCTAAGAGCATACGCATCCGCCTGCATTTTCTGCGGCACCCCGCAGATAATGCGATCACCTCTGCCTGTGAATCGGTGAAGGGGGGGGTGGAGGGGGGTCAACAACACTCCATTTCCAAGTCGGAGATGGAGCGGTGCGGGGGCACGGTTTCAAAATGGGGTCGGCAACGGAGAAACAGGAGGCGTGGTCAGAGCAGCTGCATGACATCACATGGGCCGGACTCTGCCAGTGGAGCCCCAGCGTCATGAGGTAGATTTTGTAGAGGCCGGGGAGGACTTCTGTTCCTGGGAACTAGCTGTGTTGTGCAGCTTTATTCCTCTGCCCCTACCTCTGGCAAGAAAGGACGCACCTCGCACTTTCTTGTTTCTTTGTGACCGAAAGGACTGCATTTGATAATGCGGAGCTTTCTTATGCTGTGAGGGAACATAAGGTAAAAAATTTGATTTTCCAACTGTAGCTGTGCGTGTTAATGCTTTGTCCATCCTACGGGAGGATTTCCATCGTAACCTATCCGTTGATGGAAAAGGATACGCCATAAGAATCCTTTTGGAAATCTGCAGTCTTTTATCTGGAGATTCCCAAGCTTTTTCACATAACTCGTTCAGCTCGTGTGACCCCCTCAAAGGTTACCTCAGGCTTCTTTCCCTTGTACATATGTACCCTCTTGTCAGGGACAGGGGGTTCCTCTGTGATGTGCAAAACATCTTTTATTGCCATAATCATATATCGAACGGATTTTGCCAATTTTGGCTGTAACTTTGCATCATCGTAATCGACACTGGAGTCAGAATCCGTGTCGGTATCTATGTCAACAATCTGGGATAGTGGGCGCTTATGAGACCCTGACAGTCCCTGCAACATAGGATCAGGCATGGGTTGAGTCCCTGACTGTCCCAAAGCTTCAGCCTTGTCTAATCTTTTGTACAATGAGTTTACACTAGCATTTAAAACATTCCACATATCCATCCAATCAGGTGTCAGCGGAGACACCACATTCATTTGCTCCCGCTCCTCTCTAATATAGCCTTCTTCCTCAGACATGTCGACACATGTGTACCGACACACCACACACACAGGGAATACTTTTTCTGAAGACAGTTTCCCCACAAGGCCCTTTGGAGAGACAGAGAGAGAGTATGCCAGCACACTCCCCAGCGCTATATAACCCAGGAATAACACAGTAACTTAATGTTTGTCCAGTAGCGCTGCTGTATGTAATTTGCGCCGAATTATGTGCCCCCCCTCTCTTTTCAACCCTCTTCTCTACCGTGGTATAAGCAGGGGAGAGTCCGGGGAGCTTCCTCTCAGCGGTGCTGAGGAGAAAAAATGGCGCTGGTGAGTGCTGAGGGAGAAGCCCCGCCCCCTCGGCGGCGGGCTTCTGTCCCGCTTAAACTGTAAAATTGGTGGGGGCTCATACATATATACAGTGCCCAGCTGTATATATGTTATATTTTTGCCAAAAAGAGGTTTATATTGCTGCCCAGGGCGCCCCCCCTGCGCCCTGCACCCTTACAGTGACCGGAGTATGTGAGGTGTATGGGAGCAATGGCGCACAGCTGCAGTGCTGTGCGCTACCTCAGTGAAGATCATGAACTCTGTGGAGCCCGTCTATCCCCATGGTCCTTACGGAGTCCCCAGCATCCTCTAGGACGTTAGAGAAACTAGGATTTTAATACCTACCGGTAAATCCTTTTCTCTTAGTCTGTTGAGGATGCTGGGCACCCGTCCCAGTGTGTACTGTGTCTGCAGTTATTAAATGGCCCTTAACTCCAGAACATTTATGTGGAGACAACTTTCCTGACTTGACCATCTTCCTTGGACGTTTTCCCCCTGTGTGACTGCTCCCCAGCCTCGGAGGGTTGCATCTGTGGTCCCTAGGATCCAGTCCTGGATCCCGAACCATCGCCCCTCTAGGAGGTGAGAACTGTGCAGCCACCAATGGAGTGAGATTCTGGTCTTGGAAGACAGGATTATCCTCCGGTGCATGTGTAGGTGGGATCCGGACCAATTGTCCAACAGGTCCCACTGGAACACTCTGGCATGGAACCTGCCAAACTGAATGGCCTTGTAGGCCACAACCATCTTCCCCAGCAACTGAATGCATTGATGGATTAACACTCTTGCTGGTTTCAGAATTTGTTTGACCAGACTCTGGATCTCCATAGCCTTTCCACTGGAAGAAAACCTCTTCTGTGTCCAGTATGTGTTATGATTCCAGCACTCTGGTCAGAGAAGATCTTATGGCAAGGACCGGAGCACTGGAACGGAATGCTGGGGAAGGGAGCAGGACAGGAAAATAGCCCCTGGCGCCCTAACTCTGTTGTCTCGCCCGTGTTGTCAGAAATCCCCTGCGAGACTATGGTTTCTTGAGCCCTTGGCAGCCGCGTTTGAAGGGCGGATTATGTCTGCCCAACTTCGATGCCCCCCGGTCTTAATGAGAGACAAAGGGAAACCCGAGACAGGGTGATAACAAGAGGCCCTCTAACTAAACAACCAGGCCAGGGGCTAAGCAAACTCAAAACTATAATATGTGCGGAGAAACCGCCAGGAAAAAGGACAACCAAAATATCCACTTGTCCAATTCTCCTACCCGGCACCGCCGAGTACCAGAGAGGACTTGTGGAAGCGGAACCCTCCGCAAATGCTCCAAACACAAAATATAAAAGGTAAAGCGGCTGAGCCGCAACACACGGCAGAGCCGCAACTCACGAACACCACTGGATATAAAACGGTGATCAGTCAGGACTCCAGGGAACCAAACGACCTCTTGGGATGAGATGACAACTCCCGAATACCGGACTTCTGCGGACTGGAATGACCGGATACAGCAGGACTGGAAACAGACTCTCAGCAAACAAATCTACAAAGAAATATAACTGCATCAATTGTATTCTGACTAAAATGATCTTATTTGGTTCTAGATTTAAGAGTTTTTTTGAAATACTTTAAGATTTAGAGATTATTTGGTATTAGGTTGGGTAATTTTACTGTCTATATTCATGGATTTCTACAGATCTGAATGGTCAATCTGGCATTAATATATGGTTAAAAGAGCTTCTTGGTTTTAAGGGTAATAAAAATTCCATGAGCATCATTCTCATAAGAGTAATAAAAATTAGGAGGTTTATGAAAGATTTATAAACATAATGATTGAGAGTATCGTTATTGTTTAATCGTGATTTAAAGTAACTTCTGGCTATGAGACATTGGTTTTTATATTATTGTTTTTTAATAGTTCATTTAAGTGTATTTTAAATAATTCGAGTCCACTCTCCTTTGTTTCTCTGCAAATGTGTTAATATATATATGTATAAGAAATTTTTTGACTGCCACTGCTTGAATAGGAGTCTGCAAGTCATTAATAGATTAAATTAAATGATGGCAGCTGAGCTCCTTCTGATTACAAGTGATTACCAACAGACAGGTGTATTGCCAATTAAGGAAGCAGAGGAGTATAAAGGAGACCAGGGGCTCTAGAGGCGGTACTTCTGAGGAAACAGCCCCAGGATTGAGGCTGAGAAACGCGTCAAGCAATCCGTCTGATTACATTGCCCGACATTCTGCATGGCATCCAGCTAACCATCACGAACAGAGACTGATTTCTGCAGCACGTCCCCGACAGCATCCGCCGCTCAGCGCCTCACCCAGCATCTGTTCGGCATTTGGCTCACCGCACCAAACGGAGATTCAGCTTATGACAGCTAGCAGTATGCTCCAGGTGAAGCTTGATGGAAAGTGGTGAGAGAGCATTATAGTCTTTGAATTTTTATGCCGATCTGAATGAGACTGTGAGCATTTTATCTATTATTTCTCACAAGCCCTGCACATTCTGTTGCAGTGTCCCAGAGCGGGCAGCCGGCGCCCTACGGACATAACACAATTGTTGCCCATTGCATAAGTTGGGTTAAGTATAATAACAGACTCCAAAATAGCGTCACATGCTTAATCTGTTATTGTGCAATTATAAGCTTCATAAGAAAAGCTGATCAATTCTGGACGGCATTATTGAGAAATAAGAGCTAAATAGGGATTTCACAAATAATGGAGCGGATGACATCAATGTGAATAATCCCTATATACATCACGGATGAACTTTTAAACCCTCTACCAATATATGGTTTCAAGTGTTTCAATCAGCCCACGCGTGGAGCTTACTCTAAGGAATTCCTGTTAATCACAAGAGTTACTATACATTATATAAAGGGTAGATTGATACATTGTTCCAAAGGAGACCTTAGTGAGGAATACAAATTGTTACATGTTTTGATGTGTTGCTGCTAAAAGATTTTTTAAAGTCACAGGATGTTTAGGTTTTCTCATAATTTTTATATATGAATAAGGTCATTTTTAATAAAATATATTAATACTTTAGTGACAGCGCTTCTCTCTGTGGTTCTCAGCAAACAAAGGCAGCATGCAGGAAGCTATTACCGGCATCTGTGAGAAGCCCTGGGAGTGTATTTAACAAGGAGTCCTCCAATCAGCTGCTAAAGGCTGATTAGAATAAATGCCGTGCAGCTGCCTTGCTGCACGGCCAGAGAGCAGGTGAATATCTTAATTTCCTAAAGCCTAGCAACGGGGAACGCGGTCCACCAGTGGCGTCCCCGTTGCTAGGGTCCGTGCGGCTCAGCGCGCCCGGCGTCTAGCGTTGCTAGGGAGCCGGCGGCTGTACGTGCACGGCATCTCTAGTTGCTAGGCGCCGGGCCGCGCAGACCATCAAGCGGACCCCGGCGCCTAACAGTACCCCCCCCTTGAGGAGGGGTCAAGGAACCCCTAAAGCCAGGTTTCTGAGGAAATTCCCGAAAAAATGCCCTCTTGAGCCTCGGGGCATGAAGATCCTTATCCTGGACCCAAGACCTTTCCTCCGGACCATAGCCTTTCCAGTGAACCAGAAAATACAGCCGATCCCGGGACAATTTGGAATCGAGAACCTTCTCTACCAAG
Organism: Pseudophryne corroboree; assembly: GCF_028390025.1. NCBI lineage: Eukaryota > Metazoa > Chordata > Amphibia > Anura > Myobatrachidae > Pseudophryne > Pseudophryne corroboree. The sequence goes on along the minus strand of NW_026968019.1, from coordinate 77,986 downwards.
AACTCCTGTTGTCCCTGTACATCCACTGGAGATCTACCCTGAGAGATCTTCCGAGGAAATCTACTGGAAGAAACGTATTGTTTCAACAGGGAACAATGAAACGTATTTCCAATCCTGAGAGATCTTGGTAAACGTAACCGAAAGGCAACTGGGTTGACTCTTTTAATAATAAGAAATGGCCCAATAAATTTGGGTCCCAGTCTAGCTGAGGATTGTCGAAGCCTGATGTTGCGAGTCGACAACCACACCCTATCTCCCACCTTAAAAGTGCAAGGACGTCGGAGCCTGTCAGAAAATTTCTTCTCTCGAAAGGCCGCTTTTCTGAGAGCAAGGTGCACCTTTTTCCAAATGGCTCTGAGATGGGAGGTTAAGGTAAGCGAGGAGACTGAGGAATGATGAAAAAAAGAATTAGCTCTGGGGTGAAAACCAAAAACTGAAAAGAATGGAGACTCTTTAGTGGAGGAATGACAAGAATTATTGTAAGCAAATTCAGCCAACGGAAGAAACTCGGACCAATCATTCTGGAGTTTGGCTGAATACAAGCGCAAATATTGTTTCAATGATTGGTTAACTCGTTCGGTTTGCCCGTTGGATTGTGGGTGGTAACCGGATGTTAACGACAATTTCATCTTCAATGAGGCACAAAAACATTTCCAGAATTGTGCGATGAATTGTGGACCCCGATCAGAAACAATATCAGTAGGCAACCCATGAAGCCTGAATACATGGCGGAGAAACAAAACTGCCAACCCTTGGGCAGAAGGCAATCGGGGAAGAGCAATAAAATGAGCCATTTTACTAAAACGGTCCACTACCACCCATATGACTCGGAATCCGGCTGAAAGGGGAAGGTCAACCACAAAATCCATGGAAATATGAGACCACGGCCTGAGAGGAACATTTAAGGGCATAAGTTGCCCGATGGGCAAGGAACGGGGAACCTTATGCTGTGCACAAACCTGACATGAATAAACAAATTCCTTGACGTCTTTAGAAAGACCAGGCCACCATACTGAGCGAGAGACTAACTCCAATGTCTTAGAGACTCCTGGATGCCCTGAAACTTTGTTATCATGGAATTCCGTTAAAACAGTAACTCTCAAAAACTCAGGGACGTAAAGACGACCAGCAGGGGTAATTCTAGGAGCTTGGTGTTGAAGCTGTTTTAACTGGGTAAATAAATCTTGTGTGAGGCCCGCCCAGATGACCGAAGATGGAAGTATGGGGGTAACAGGATTGTTATTGTGAACCGGAAGAAAGCTATGTGACAGGGCATCAGCCTTAGTATTCTTGGAACCAGGCCTGAAAGTGATTATAAATTTGAAACGCGTAAAAAATAATGCCCAACGTGCCTGCCGGGCATTAAGCCGCTTAGCCGATTCAATCTATTGCAGGTTCTTATGGTCAGTCAATACCGAAATAGTATGTTTTGCTCCCTCCAGCCAATGCCTCCACTCCTCGAAAGCCCATTTTACCGCCAGTAACTCCCGATTACCAACGTCATAGTTGGATTCAGCGGAGGAGAATTTCCTGGACATAAAGGCACAAGGATGTAACTCCAGAGACTCCGGATCCTTTTGAGAAAGGATAGCCCCCACTCCAACCTCCGAGGCATCAACCTCCACCACAAAGGGCAATTCCGGATTAGGAAGTCTGAGGACTGGAGCCGAGACAAAGGCTTGTTTCAAGGCCCGGAAGGACAACTCAGCTTCACGCGACCAGTTGGTAGGATCCGCTCCTTTCTTTGTCAGAGCTACAATGGGAGCAACCAGGTCAGAAAAAGAATGAATGAACCTCCTATAATAATTCGCAAACCCTAAAAAACGCTTAATTGCTTTTAAATTGGTGGGTTGCGCCCAACTAAGGATGGCCTGGAGTTTCTTTGGTTCCATGGAAAATCCCTGAGGGGAAATTATGTACCCTAAAAAAGATACTTCCGTGACATGAAACTCACACTTCTCCAGCTTGGCATATAAATGATTCTCACATAACTTTTGAAGAACCAGACGCACCTGGGTAACATGTTGTTCCATTGATTTAGAAAAAATCAGGATGTCGTCTAAGTAAACGACCACGAATTTCCCTAGGAAGTCACGGAGCACATCGTTAATGAGGTCTTGAAAAACTGCCGGAGCATTGGACAGGCCGAACGGCATCACCAGGTATTCGTAGTGACCCGACTGAGTACTGAAGGCCGTTTTCCACTCATCTCCAGATTTAATTCGGATGAGGTTGTACGCTCCTCTAAGGTCAATTTTAGAAAAAAATCACAGCAGAACGTAACTGATCAAAGAGTACAGAAATCAACGGCAAAGGATAGGTGTTTTTAACTGAGATCTTATTCAGGGCTCTAAAATCAATGCAAGGTCTAAGCGAGCCATCCTTTTTCTCCACAAAGAAGAAGCCTGCACTTAAAGGAGATTTTGATGGTCTAATAAATCCTTTCTCAAGGCTCTCCTTTACATAATCATTCATAGCCGCAGTTTCTGGCCCGGATAATGCATATAATCTTCCCTTTGGCAATGCGGCACCAGGAATTAACTCAATAGCACAATCATAAGGCCGATGGGGAGGCAGAATGTCCGCATTGCCTTTGGAGAAAACATCAGCAAACTCCTGGTATTCCACCGGAATGAGTTCTGGAATGATAGCTGCTACTCTGACTGGAAACGTGATACATTCCTTATCACAAAAAGTACCCCAATGTGAAATCTCCCCCGACCGCCAATCAATGGTGGGATTATGAAAGGCCAGCCAAGGGTGACCCAGAACAACTGGAACTGCTGGGCAATGTGTAAGAAAGAACTCGATTTTCTCGGAATGTAGAGCTCCTACTGTAAGTAGTACAGGAGGTGTACGGAGAGAAATAATCCCATTAGACAGCGGACTCCCATCTAAGCCATGCATGGTGACACACCTACCCAAAGGTAACTGAGGAATGCCTAAGGCCTTAGCCCAAGTTAAATCCATAAAGTTTCCTGCAGCTCCACTGTCAACAAAAGCCGACACCAAAGAACTGAGGCTGCCAAAGGAAACTTTAACTGGGACTAAAAGGGAGTTATTCGAGGAGATAAGCTGCAGACCTAGGTGAACCCCCTCACAATTCACCTGGTCAAAGCGTTTCCCGACTTGTTCGGACAATTACGAGCAAAATGTCCCTTACCCCCACAGTACAGACAAAGACCAGAATTTTGCCTTCTGGCTCTTTCTTCAGGAGACAGCCGGGAGAGACCCATCTGCATGGTCTCCTCTACGTCTTCAGGAATGGAATATACACACGGACTTGACCTTACAGGTGCTCCTTTTTCAGCCCTCCGCTCTCTGAGACGACGATCAATCTTAATAGAAAGCTCCATGAGTTTATCGAGAGTCTCAGGAGCGGGGTACTGAAGGAGACTGTCTTTTATAGACTCTGATAAGCCGAGGCGAAACTGACTGCGCAGGGCTGGGTCATTCCAGCCACAGTCGTTCGACCAACGGCGAAACTCCGTACAATAAACCTCTGCAGGATTTCTACCCTGTCTGAGAGCGCGCAACTGACTTTCAGCGGACGCCTCTCTATCAGGGTCATCATACAAGAGCCCTAAAGACTCAAAAAAAGCGTCAATTGACAACAATGCCGGATCCTCTGCTCTTAAACCAAATGCCCAGGTCTGAGGATCCCCCTGGAGCAAAGAAATAATAAACCCGACCCGCTGAGATTCAGTACCCGAGGAAGTCGGTCTTAAACGAAAATAAAGTTTACAGGATTCTTTAAAATTAAAAAAACTCTTTTCTATCACCAGAAAAACGGTCAGGCAAATGCATCTTTGGTTCAGGGACTACCCTTGGGGAAGCTCGCAAAAGATCTTCCTGCGACTTCACCCGAAGAGAAAGATCCTGAACCATCTGAGTAAGTTCTTGAATCTGGCTGACTAAGAGCTGACCAGGATTTGGCCCTAAACCTGTTGGATTCATGAGGCCGATAAACTCTCACAAAACTGAATGAGCAAAAATTAAACCCTGTTTAATTTTAAGTTTTGGTATGGCCGGTAATAATGTTATGATTCCAGCACTCTGGTCAGAGAAGATCTTATGGCAAGGACTGGAGCACTGGAACGGAATGCTGGGGAAGGGAGCAGGACAGGAAAATAGCCCCTGGCGCCCTAACTCTGTTGTCTCACCCGTGTTGTCAGAAATCCCCTGCGAGACTATGGTTTCTTGAGCCCTTGGCAGCCGCGTTTGAAGGGCGGATTATGTCTGCCCAACTTCGATGCCCCCCGGTCTTAATGAGAGACAAAGGGAAACCTGAGACAGGGTGATAACAAGAGGCCCTCTAACTAAACAACCAGGCCAGGGGCTAAGCAAACTCAAAACTATAATATGTGCGGAGAAACCGCCAGGAAAAAGGACAACCAAAATATCCACTTGTCCAATTCTCCTACCCGGCACCGCCAAGTACCAGAGAGGACTTGTGGAAGCGGAACCCTCCGCAAATGCTCCAAACACAAAATATAAAAGGTAAAGCGGCTGAGCCGCAGCACACGGCAGAGCCGCAACTCACGAACACCACTGGATATAAAACGGTGATCAGTCAGGACTCCAGGGAACCAAACGACCTCTTGGGATGAGATGACAACTCCCGAATACCGGACTTCTGCGGACTGGAATGACCGGATACAGCAGGACTGGAAACAGACTCTCAGCAAACAAAGGCAGCATGCAGGAAGCTATTACCGGCGTCTGTGAGAAGCCCTGGGAGTGTATTTAACAAGGAGTCCTCCAATCAGCTGCTAAAGGCTGATTAGAATAAATGCCGTGCAGCTGCCTTGCTGCACGGCCAGAGAGCAGGTGAATATCTTAATTTCCTAAAGCCTAGCAATGGGGAACGCGATCCGCCAGTGGCGTCCCCGTTGCTAGGGTCCGTGCGGCTCAGCGCGCCCGGCGTCTAGCGTTGCTAGGGAGCCGGCGGCTGTACGTGCACGGCGTCTCTAGTTGCTAGGCGCCGGGCCGCGCAGACCATCATGCGGACCCTGGCGCCTAACAGTATGACTCCCAAAAACAACAACCGCGTCATTGGGACCAACTGCGATTTTGGCAAGTTTAGGAGCCAACCATGTTGTTGAAGAACTGTCAGGGAGAGTGCAATGTTTTGCACCAACTGGTCCCTGGATCTCGCCTTTATCAGGAGATCATCCAAGTACGGGATAATTGTGACTCCTTGCTTGCGAAGGAGAACCATAATTTCCGCCATCACCCTGGTGAAAATCCTCGGAGCCGTGGACAGACCAAACGGCAATGTCTGAAATTGGTAATGACAATCCTGAATTGCAAACCTTAGGTAGCTTGAGGCAGTGGCTAAATGGGAACATGTAAGTAGGCATCCTTTATGTCTACCAAAACCATGAAATCTCCGTCCTCCGGACTGGAGATCACTGCCCTGAGAAATTCCATCTTGAAATTGAATTTCTTTAGGAAGAAATTGAGGGATTTCAGATTTAAGATTGGTCTGACTGAGCCGTCCGGCTTCGGGACCACGAAGAGGCTTGAATAAAAACCTTCTCCCTGCTGACAAAGGCCAATTTGAACAATCGGTGAGGGGGAACGTCTTGAAACCCCAGTTTGTACCCTTGGGACACTATTTGTAAAACCCACGAGTCCAGGTCCGAATGAATCCAGAACTGACTGAAGAGTTTTAGACGTGCCCCCACTGGTGTGGGCTCCTGCAAGAAAGCCCCAGTGTCATGCAGTGGATTTGGCAGAAGCAGAGGACAATCTCTGGTCCTGCGATCTTGAAGAGGCTACAGACCTCTTCCTTTTCCTTCCTCTACCTGCAAAGAAAGGGGAATCTAAACTTCTTGCATATCTATTGGGCCAAAATGACTGCGGTAGATAATGATGCGTCTTCATCCGTTGACAGGGAACATAGGGCAAGAAGGTTGACTTACCATTGAAATGAGGATGCATCTTGCTGCCTTTCCAATGAAGCAAGTTTAATTTAGTAATAGGTGAAAAACCATCCTTACAAAGGTGTTAATCAGAGACTTGGCTTTGTGGACACTTTTCAGAGAACAAATTTGTTAGCATAAAAATAAAGCCAGAAAATGAAGAGCTGTTTAATCACGCAATTTGATTTTTTTGCCAGCATATTTCTTTTTCTCTGCAACCCACTGCTAAATTGTGATTCCTAGATGTTTTTATAAAATCACTGAATCAAATCTAACTCTGATTACATCAGAGAAGGCCAGGTACCCTACACCATAACAGGGGGTATGAAATTTGACTTGTCTACTTAAAGATCACCAAAATCTGATAACAAGGTCAAGTACGTCCCTGGGTGGGATTGAACCACCAACCTTTTGGTTAATAGCCGTACACACTAACTGATTGCGCCACAGAGACACTTTGCAAAAGTACATACTGACAAAGGCTAATAAGCATTCATCTAAAACGTTTCCTAGAAAAACTTTAAAAAGTCAATAATCTGGAGAGTTTTTGTAAGATGTTTCTTCCATCAACCAACGAAGAAACACATTGGTACTTTCCCATGATGAGTGAGTGCTTCAGGATCTCTTGCACTTACATGTGCAGCAGAGTACAGCAATGGAAGCATGCTAGGCCCATAACCCAGAGGTAGGCAGATTGAAACTATCTTCTGCTATATGCATTTTTTTTTTTTAATTAAAGTAATCCAAAACTGGGATTGATATTTTGGCTCTTTTATTTTTACTTAAAGTACAACAACTTTTACCATTTTAATTTGTTTTAATAGTATATTGACAGTATTGTTTTCTTTCAAAAATCCACTTAATTTTCTTTACCCTATTATTAAAATGGTAATTGACAAAAACAAACTACATTGTCACCAGAAGAGCAATACAAAATGTACAAGTGATATATTAAAATCATATTTCCAGCTTGCATTTCAATGATGCATTGGGGCAACGATTTTGTGAGAAACATCTTCACCCTTAAATAAAGATTTTCTTAATTCCTTACCTGTGTGCTAATTAGATATCACCTTGTTTTCATATTAAACAGACTTCCACATGAGAAAGCAGCAAGGATGCAGTGGCGTTAATGTTTCCTGGTGTCAACTTGTATTATTTCAGTAGACATTGAAATGAGGATGCATCTTGCTGCCTTTCCAATGAAGCAAGTTTAATTTAGTAATAGGTGAAAAACCATCCTTACAAAGGTGTTAATCAGAGACTTGGCTTTGTGGACACTTTTCAGAGAACAAATTTGTTAGCATAAAAATAAAGCCAGAAAACGAAGAGCTGTTTAATCACTCAATTGGATTTTTCTGCCAGCATATTTTTTTTCTCTGCAACCCACTGCTAAATTGTGCTTCCTAGCTGTTTTTATAAAATCACTGAATCAAATCTAACTCTGATTACATCAGAGAAGGCCAGGTACCCTACACCGTAACAGGGGGTTTGAAATTTTGACTTGTCTACTTAAAGATCACCAAAATCTGATAACAAGGGAAATTAGGTCCCTGGGTGGGATTGAACCACCAACCTTATGGTTAATAGCCGTACATACTAATTGATTGCGCCACAGAGACACTTTGCAAAAGTCCATACTGACAAAGGCTAATAAGCATTCATCTAAAACGTTTCCTAGAAAAACTTTAAAAAGTCAATAATCTGGAGAGTTTTTGTAAGATGTTTCTTCCATCAACCAACGAAGAAACACATTGGTACTTTCCCATGATGAGTGAGTGCTTCAGGATCTCTTGCACTTACATGTGCAGCAGAGTACTGCAATGGAAGCATGCTGGGCCCATAACCCAGAGGTAGGCAGATTGAAACTATCCTCTGCTATATGCATTTTTTTTTGTTAATTAAAGTAATCCAAAACTGGGATTGATATTTTGTCTCTTTTATTTTTACTTAAAGTACAATAACTTTTACCATTTTAATTTGTTTTAATAGTATATTGACAGTATTGTTTTCTTTCAAAAATCCACTTCATTTTCTTTACCCTATTATTAAAATGGTAATTGACAAAAACAAACTACATTGTCACCAGAAGAGCAATACAAAATGTACAAGTGATATATTAAAATCATCTTTCCAGCTTGAATTTCAATGATGCATTGGGTCAACAAATTTGTGAGAAACATCTTCACCCTTAAATAAAGATTTTCTTAATTCCTTACCTGTGTGCTAATTAGATATCACCTTGTTTTCATATTAAACAGACTTCCACATGAGAAAGCAGCAAGGATGCAGTGGCGTTAATGTTTCCTGGTGTCAACTTGTATTATTTCAGTAGACATTGAAATGAGGATGCATCTTGCTGCCTTTCCAATGAAGCAAGTTTAATTTAGTAATAGGTGAAAAACCATCCTTACAAAGGTGTTAATCAGAGACTTGGCTTTGTGGACACTTTTCAGAGAACAAATTTGTTAGCATAAAAATAAAGCCAGAAAATGAAGAGCTGTTTAATCACTCGATTGGATTTTTCTGCCAGCATATTTTTTTTCTCTGCAACCCACTGCTAAATTGTGCTTCCTAGCTGTTTTTTTATAAAATCACTGAATCAAATCTAACTCTGATTACATCAGAGAAGGCCATGTACCCTACACCATAAGAGGGGGTTTGAAATTTTGACTTGTCTACTTAAATATCACCAAAATCTGATCACAAGTTTAATTAGGTCCCTGGGTGGGATTGAACCACCAACCTTTCGGTTAATAGCCGAACACACTAACCGATTGCGCCACAGAGACACTTTGCAAAAAGTGCCTGCTGACAAAGGCTAATAAGCATACATCTAGAACGTTTCCTAGAAAAACATTAAAAAAATCAATAATCTGGAGAGTTTTTGTAAGATGTTTCTTCCATCAACTAATGAATAAACACATTGGTACTTTCCCATGATGAGTGAGTGCTTCAGGATCTCTTGCACTTACATGTGCAGCAGAGTACTGCAATGGAAGCATGCTGGACCCATAACCCAGAGGTAGGCAGATTGAAACTATCCTTTGCTATATGCATTTTTTTTGTTAATTTAAGTAATCAAAACTGGGATTGATATTTTTGCTCTTTTATTTTTACTTAAAGTACAATAACTTTTACCATTTTAATTTGTTTTAATAGTATATTGACAGTATAGTTTTCTTTCAAAAATCCACTTAATTTTCTTTACCCTGTTATTAAAATGGTAATTGACAAAAAAAACTACATTGTCACCAGAAGAGCAATACAAAATGTACAAGTGATATATTAAAATCATCTTTCCAGCTTGAATTTCAATGATGCATTGGGGCAACAATTTTGTGAGAAACATCTTCACCCTTAAATAAAGATTTTCGTAATTCCTTACCTGTGTGCTAATTAGATATCACCTTGTTTTCACATTAAACAGACTTCCACATGAGAAAGCAGCAAGGATGCAGTGGCGTTAATGTTTCCTGGTGTCAACCTGTATTATTTCAGTAGACATTGAAATGAGGATGCATCTTGCTGCCTTTCCAATGAAGCAAGTTTAATTTAGTAATAGGTGAAAAACCATCCCTACAAAGGTGTTAATCAGAGACTTGGCTTTGTGGACACTTTTCAGAGAACAAATTTGTTAGCATAAAAATAAAGCAAGAAAATTAAGAGCTGTTAAATCAAGCAATTTGATTTTTTTTTGCAAGCATATTTCTTTTTCTCTGCAACCCACTGCTAAATTGTGCTTCCTAGATGTTTTTATAAAATCACTGAATCAAATCTAACTCTGATTACATCAGAGAAGGCCAGGTACCCTACACAATAAGAGGGGGTTTGAAATTTTGACTTGTCTACTTAAATATCACCAAAATCTGATAACAAGGTCAATTACGTCCCTGGGTGGGATTGAACCACCAACCTTTTGGTTAATAGCCATACACACTAACTGATTGCGCCACAGAGACACTTTGCAAAAGTACATACTGACAAAGGCTAATAAGCATTCATCTAAAACGTTTCCTAGAAAAACTTAATAAAGTCAATAATCTGGAGAGTTTTTGTAAGATGTTTCTTCTATCAACCAACGAAGAAACACATTGGTACTTTCCCATGATGAGTGAGTGCTTCAGGATCTCTTGCACTTACATGTGCAGCAGAGTACAGCAATGGAAGCATGCTGGGCCCATAACCCAGAGGTAGGCAGATTGAAACTATCCTCTGCTATATGCATTTTTTTGTTTGTTAATTAAAGTATTCCAAAACTGGGATTGATATTTTGGCTCTTTTATTTTTACTTAAAGTACAATAACTTTTACCATTTTAATTTGTTTTAATAGTATATTGACAGTTTTGTTTTCTTTCAAAAATCCACTTCATTTTCTTTACCCTATTATTAAAATGGTAATTGACAAAAACAAACTACATTGTCACCAGAAGAGCAATACAAAATGTACAAGTGATATATTAAAATCATCTTTCCAGCTTGAATTTCAATGATGCATTGGGGCAACGATTTTGTGGGAAACATCTTCACCCTTAAATAAAGATTTTCTTAATTCCTTACCTGTGTGCTAATTAGATATCACCTTGTTTTCACATTAAACAGACTTCCACATGAGAAAGCAGCAAGGATGCAGTGGCGTTAATGTTTCCTGGTGTCAACCTGTATTATTTCAGTAGACATTGAAATGAGGATGCATCTTGCTGCCTTTCCAATGAAGCAAGTTTAATTTAGTAATAGGTGAAAAACCATCCTTACAAAGGTGTTAATCAGAGACTTGGCTTTGTGGACACTTTTCAGAGAACAAATTTGTTAGCATAAAAATAAAGCCAGAAAATAAAGAGCTGTTTAATCACTCAATTGGATTTTTCTGCCAGCATATTTTTTTTCTCTGCAACCCACTGCTAAATTGTGCTTCCTAGCTTTTTTTTATAAAATCACTGAATCAAATCTAACTCTGATTACATCAGAGAAGGCCAGGTACCCTACACAATAACAGGGAGTATGAAATTTGACTTGTCTACTTAAAGATCACCAAAATCTGATCACAAGGTCAATTACGTCCCTGGGTGGGATTGAACCACTAACCTTTTGGTTAATAGCCGTACACACTAACTGATTGCGCCACAGAGACACTTTGCAAAAGTACATACTGACAAATGCTAATAAGCATTCATCTAAAACGTTTCCTAGAAAAACTTAAAAAAGTCAATAATCTGGAGAGTTTTTGTAAGATGTTTCTTCCATCAACCAACGAAGAAACACATTGGTACTTTCCCATGATGAGTGAGTGCTTCAGGATCTCTTGCACTTACATGTGCAGCAGAGTACAGCAATGGAAGCATGCTGGGCCCATAACCCAGAGGTAGGCAGATTGAAACTATCCTCTGCTATATGCTTTTTTTTTGTTAATTAAAGTAATCCAAAACTGGGATTGATATTTTGGCTCTTTTATTTTTACTTAAAGTACAATAACTTTTACCATTTTAATTTGTTTTAATAGTATATTGACAGTATTGTTTTCTTTCAAAAATCCACTTCATTTTCTTTACCCTATTATTAAAATGGTAATTGACAAAAACAAACTACATTGTCACCAGAAGAGCAATACAAAATGTACAAGTGATATATTAAAATCATCTTTCCAGCTTGAATTTCAATGATGCATTGGGGCAACGATTTTGTGAGAAACATCTTCACCCTTAAATAAAGATTTTCTTAATTCCTTACCTGTGTGATAATTAGATATCACCTTGTTTTCGCATTAAACAGACTTCCACATGAGAAAGCAGCAAGGATGCAGTGGCGTTAATGTTTCCTGGTGTCAACTTGTATTATTTCAGTAGACATTGAAATGAGGATGCATCTTGCTGCCTTTCCAATGAAGCAAGTTTAATTTAGTAATAGGTGAAAAACTATCCTTACAAAGGTGTTAATCAGAGACTTGGCTTTGTGGACACTTTTCAGAGAACAAATTTGTTAGCATAAAAATAAAGCCAGAAAATGAAGAGCTGTTTAATCACTCAATTGGATTTTTTTTGCCAGCATATTTTTTTTCTCTGCAACCCACTGCTAAATTGTGCTTCCTAGCTGTTTTTTATAAAATCACTGAATCAAATCTAACTCTGATTACATCAGAGAAGGCCAGGTACCCTACACAATAAGAGGGGGTTTGAAATTTTGACTTGTCTACTTAAATATCACCAAAATCTGATCACAAGGTCAATTACATTCCTGGGTGGGATTGAACCACCAACCTTTTGGTTAATAGCCTTACACACTAACCAATTGCACCACAGAGACACTTTGCAAAAAGTACATACTGACAAAGGCTAATAAGCATTCATCAAGAACGTTTCCTAGAAAAACTTTAAAAAGTCAATAATCTGGAGAGTTTTTGTAAGATGTTTCTTCCATCAACCAATGAAGAAACACATTGGTACTTTCCCATGATGAGTGAGTGCTTCAGGATCTCTTGCACTTACATGTGCAGCAGAGTACTGCAATGGAAGCATGCTGGACCCATAACCCAGAGATAGGTAGATTGAAACTATCCTCTGCTATATGCATTTTTTTTTGTTAATTAAAGTAATCCAAAACTGGGATTGATATTTTGTCTCTTTTATTTTTACTAAAAGTACAATAACTTTTACCATTTTAATTTGTTTTAATAGTATATTGACAGTATTGTTTTCTTTCAAAAATCCACTTCATTTTCTTTACCCTATTATTAAAATGGTAATTGACAAAAACAAACTACATTGTCACCAGAAGAGCAATACAAAATGTACAAGTGATATATTAAAATCATCTTTCCAGCTTGAATTTCAATGATGCATTGGGGCAACGATTTTGGGAGAAACATCTTCACCCTTAAATAAAGATTTTCTTAATTCCTTACCTGTGTGATAATTAGATATCACCTTGTTTTCACATTAAACAGACTTCCACATGAGAAAGCAGCAAGGATGCAGTGGCGTTAATGTTTCCTGGTGTCAACCTGTATTATTTCAGTAGACATTGAAATGAGGATGCATCTTGCTGCCTTTCCAATGAAGCAAGTTTAATTTAGTAATAGGTGAAAAACCATCCCTACAACGGTGTTAATCAGAGACTTGGCTTTGTGGACACTTTTCAGAGAACAAATTTGTTAGCATAAAAATAAAGCCAGAAAATGAAGAGCTGTTTAATCACTCAGTTGGATTTTTTTTGCCAGCATATTTTTTTTCTCTGCAACCCACTGCTAAATTGTGCTTCCTAGCTGTTTTTTATAAAATCACTGAATCAAATCTAACTCTGATTACATCAGAGAAGGCCATGTACCCTACACCATAAGAGGGGGTTTGAAATTTTGACTTGTCTACTTAAATATCACCAAAATCTGATCAGAAGTTTAATTAGGTCCCTGGGTGGGATTGAACCACCAACCTTTCGGTTAATAGCCGAACACACTAACCGATTGCGCCACAGAGACACTTTGCAAAAAGTGCCTACTGACAAAGGCTAATAAGCATACATCTAGAACGTTTCCTAGAAAAACATTAAAAAAGTCAATAATCTGGAGAGTTTTTGTAAGATGTTTCTTCCATCAACTAACGAATAAACACATTGGTACTTTCCCATGATGAGTGAGTGCTTCAGGATCTCTTGCACTTACATGTGCAGCAGAGTACTGCAATGGAAGCATGCTGGACCCATAACCCAGAGGTAGGCAGATTGAAACTATCCTTTGCTATATGCATTTTTTTTGTTAATTTAAGTAATCAAAACTGGGATTGATATTTTTGCTCTTTTATTTTTACTTAAAGTACAATAACTTTTACCATTTTAATTTGTTTTAATAGTATATTGACAGTATAGTTTTCTTTCAAAAATCCACTTAATTTTCTTTACCCTGTTATTAAAATGGTAATTGACAAAAAAAACTACATTGTCACCAGAAGAGCAATACAAAATGTACAAGTGATATATTAAAATCATCTTTCCAGCTTGAATTTCAATGATGCATTGGGGCAACAATTTTGTGAGAAACATCTTCACCCTTAAATAAAGATTTTCGTAATTCCTTACCTGTGTGCTAATTAGATATCACCTTGTTTTCACATTAAACAGACTTCCACATGAGAAAGCAGCAAGGATGCAGTGGCGTTAATGTTTCCTGGTGTCAACCTGTATTATTTCAGTAGACATTGAAATGAGGATGCATCTTGCTGCCTTTCCAATGAAGCAAGTTTAATTTAGTAATAGGTGAAAAACCATCCCTACAAAGGTGTTAATCAGAGACTTGGCTTTGTGGACACTTTTCAGAGAACAAATTTGTTAGCATAAAAATAAAGCAAGAAAATTAAGAGCTGTTAAATCAAGCAATTTGATTTTTTTGCAAGCATATTTCTTTTTCTCTGCAACCCACTGCTAAATTGTGCTTCCTAGATGTTTTTATAAAATCACTGAATCAAATCTAACTCTGATTACATCAGAGAAGGCCAGGTACCCTACACAATAAGAGGGGGTTTGAAATTTTGACTTGTCTACTTAAATATCACCAAAATCTGATAACAAGGTCAATTACGTCCCTGGGTGGGATTGAACCACCAACCTTTTGGTTAATATCCATACACACTAACTGATTGCGCCACAGAGACACTTTGCAAAAGTACATACTGACAAAGGCTAATAAGCATTCATCTAAAACGTTTCCTAGAAAAACTTAATAAAGTCAATAATCTGGAGAGTTTTTGTAAGATGTTTCTTCTATCAACCAACGAAGAAACACATTGGTACTTTCCCATGATGAGTGAGTGCTTCAGGATCTCTTGCACTTACATGTGCAGCAGAGTACAGCAATGGAAGCATGCTGGGCCCATAACCCAGAGGTAGGCAGATTGAAACTATCCTCTGCTATATGCATTTTTTTGTTTGTTAATTAAAGTATTCCAAAACTGGGATTGATATTTTGGCTCTTTTATTTTTACTTAAAGTACAATAACTTTTACCATTTTAATTTGTTTTAATAGTATATTGACAGTTTTGTTTTCTTTCAAAAATCCACTTCATTTTCTTTACCCTATTATTAAAATGGTAATTGACAAAAACAAACTACATTGTCACCAGAAGAGCAATACAAAATGTACAAGTGATATATTAAAATCATCTTTCCAGCTTGAATTTCAATGATGCATTGGGGCAACGATTTTGTGAGAAACATCTTCACCCTTAAATAAAGATTTTCTTAATTCCTTACCTGTGTGCTAATTAGATATCACCTTGTTTTCACATTAAACAGACTTCCACATGAGAAAGCAGCAAGGATGCAGTGGCGTTAATGTTTCCTGGTGTCAACTTGTATTATTTCAGTAGACATTGAAATGAGGATGCATCTTGCTGCCTTTCCAATGAAGCAAGTTTAATTTAGTAATAGGTGAAAAACCATCCCTACAATGGTGTTAATCAGAGACTTTGCTTTGTGGACACTTTTCAGAGAACAAATTTGTTAGCATAAAAATAAAGCCAGAAAATGAAGAGCTGTTTAATCACTCAATTGGATTTTTCTGCCAGCATATTTCTTTTTCTCTACAACCCACTGCTAAATTGTGCTTCCTAGATGTTTTTATAAATCACTGAATCAAATCTAACTCTGATTACATCAGAGAAGGCCAGGTACCCTACACCATAACAGGGGGTTTGAAATTTTGACTTGTCTACTTAAAGATCACCAAAATCTGATAACAAGGTCAATTACGTACCTGGGTGGGATTGAACCACCAACCTTTTGGTTAATAGCCGTACACACTAACTGATTGCGCCACAGAGACACATTGCAGAAGTATATACTGACAAGGGCTAATAAGCATTCATCTAAAACGTTTCCTAGAAAAACTTTAAAAAGTTAATAATCTGGAGAGTTTTTGTAAGATGTTTCTTCCATCAACCAACGAAGAAACACATTGGTACTTTCCCATGATGAGTGAGTGCTTCAGGATCTCTTGCACTTACATGTGCAGCAGAGTACAGCAATGGAAGCATGCTGGGCCCATAACCCAGAGGTAGGCAGATTGAAACTATCCTCTGCTATATGCTTTTTTTTTGTTAATTAAAGTAATCCAAAACTGGGATTGATATTTTGGCTCTTTTATTTTTACTTAAAGTACAATAACTTTTACCATTTTAATTTGTTTTAATAGTATATTGACAGTATTGTTTTCTTTCAAAAATCCACTTCATTTTCTTTACCCTATTATTAAAATGGTAATTGACAAAAACAAACTACATTGTCACCAGAAGAGCAATACAAAATGTACAAGTGATAATTGAAAATCATCTTTCCAGCTTGAATTTCAATGATGCATTGGGGCAACGATTTTGTGAGAAACATCTTCACCCTTAAATAAAGATTTTCTTAATTCCTTACCTGTGTGATAATTAGATATCACCTTGTTTTCGCATTAAACAGACTTCCACATGAGAAAGCAGCAAGGATGCAGTGGCGTTAATGTTTCCTGGTGTCAACTTGTATTATTTCAGTAGACATTGAAATGAGGATGCATCTTGCTGCCTTTCCAATGAAGCAAGTTTAATTTAGTAATAGGTGAAAAACCATCCTTACAAAGGTGTTAATCAGAGACTTGGCTTTGTGGACACTTTTCAGAGAACAAATTTGTTAGCATAAAAATAAAGCCAGAAAATGAAGAGCTGTTTAATCACTCAATTGGATTTTTCTGCCAGCATATTTTTTTTCTCTGCAAACCACTGCTAAATTGTGCTTCCTCGCTGTTTTTATAAAATCAATGAATCAAATCTAACTCTGATTACATCAGAGAAGGCCAGGTACCCTACACCATAAGAGGGGGTTTGAAATTTTGACTTGTCTACTTAAAGATCACCAAAAGCTGATAACAAGATCAATTACATCCCTGGGTGGGATTGAACCACCAACCTTTTAGTTAATAGCCGTACACACTAACTGATTGCGCCACAGAGACACTTTGCGAAAGTGCATACTGACAAAGGCTAATAAGCATTCATCTAAAACGTTTCCTAGAAAAACTTTAAAAAGTCAATAATCTGGAGAGTTTTTGTAAGATGTTTCTTCCATCAACCAACGAAGAAACACATTGGTACTTTCCCATGATGAGTGAGTGCTTCAGGATCTCTTGCACTTACATGTGCAGCAAAGTACAGCAATGGAAGCATGCTGGGTTCATAACCCAGAGGTAGGCAGATTGAAACTATCCTCTGCTGTATGCTTTTTTTTTTTAATTAAAGTAATCCAAAACTGGGATTGATATTTTGGCTCTTTTATTTTTACTTAAAGTACAATAACTTTTACCATTTTAATTTGTTTTAATAGTATATTGACAGTATTGTTTTCTTTCAAAAATCCACTTAATTTTCTTTACCCTATTATTAAAATGGTAATTGACAAAAACAAACTACATTGTCACCAGAAGAGCAATACAAAATGTACAAGTGATATATTAAAATCATCTTTCCAGCTTGAATTTCAATGATGCATTGGGGCAACGATTTTGTGAGAAACATCTTCACCCTTAAATAAAGATTTTCTTAATTCCTTACCTGTGTGCTAATTAGATATCACCTTGTTTTCGCATTAAACAGACTTCCACTTGAGAAAGCAGCAAGGATGCAGTGGCGTTAATGTTTCCTGGTGTCAACTTGTATTATTTCAGTAGACATTGAAATGAGGATGCATCTTGCTGCCTTTCCAATGAAGCAAGTTTAATTTAGTAATAGGTGAAAAACCATCCCTACAAAGGTGTTAATCAGAGACTTGGCTTTGTGGACACTTTTCAGAGAACAAATTTGTTAGCATAAAAATAAAGCCAGAAAATGAAGAGCTGTTTAATCACTCAATTGGATTTTTTTTGCCAGCATATTTTTTTTCTCTGCAACCCACTGCTAAATTGTGCTTCCTAGCTGTTTTTTATAAAATCACTGAATCAAATCTAACTCTGATTACATCAGAGAAGGCCAGGTACCCTACACAATAAGAGGGGGTTTGAAATTTTGACTTGTCTACTTAAATATCACCAAAATCTGATCACAAGGTCAATTACGTTCCTGGGTGGGATTGAACCACCAACCTTTTGGTTAATAGCCTTACACACTAACCAATTGCACCACAGAGACACTTTGCAAAAAGTACATACTGACAAAGGCTAATAAGCATTCATCAAGAACGTTTCCTAGAAAAACTTTAAAAAGTCAATAATCTGGAGAGTTTTTGTAAGATGTTTCTTCCATCAACCAATGAAGAAACACATTGGTACTTTCCCATGATGAGTGAGTGCTTCAGGATCTCTTGCACTTACATGTGCAGCAGAGTACTGCAATGGAAGCATGCTGGGCCCATAACCCAGAGATAGGTAGATTGAAACTATCCTCTGCTATATGCATTTTTTTTTTGTTAATTAAAGTAATCCAAAACTGGGATTGATATTTTGTCTCTTTTATTTTTACTTAAAGTACAATAACTTTTACCATTTTAATTTGTTTTAATAGTATATTGACAGTATTGTTTTCTTTCAAAAATCCACTTCATTTTCTTTACCCTATTATTAAAATGGTAATTGACAAAAACAAACTACATTGTCACCAGAAGAGCAATACAAAATGTACAAGTGATATATTAAAATCATCTTTCCAGCTTGAATTTCAATGATGCATTGGGGCAACGATTTTGTGAGAAACATCTTCACCCTTAAATAAAGATTTTCTTAATTCCTTACCTGTGTGATAATTAGATATCACCTTGTTTTCACATTAAACAGACTTCCACATGAGAAAGCAGCAAGGATGCAGTGGCGTTAATGTTTCCTGGTGTCAACCTGTATTATTTCAGTAGACATTGAAATGAGGATGCATCTTGCTGCCTTTCCAATGAAGCAAGTTTAATTTAGTAATAGGTGAAAAACCATCCCTACAACGGTGTTAATCAGAGACTTGGCTTTGTGGACACTTTTCAGAGAACAAATTTGTTAGCATAAAAATAAAGCCAGAAAATGAAGAGCTGTTTAATCACTCAATTGGATTTTTTTTGCTAGCATATTTTTTTTCTCTGCAACCCACTGCTAAATTGTGCTTCCTAGCTGTTTTTTATAAAATCACTGAATCAAATCTAACTCTGATTACATCAGAGAAGGCCATGTACCCTACACCATAAGAGGGGGTTTGAAATTTTGACTTGTCTACTTAAATATCACCAAAATCTGATCACAAGTTTAATTAGGTCCCTGGGTGGGATTGAACCACCAACCTTTCGGTTAATAGCCGAACACACTAACCGATTGCGCCACAGAGACACTTTGCAAAAAGTGCCTACTGACAAAGGCTAATAAGCTTACATCTAGAACGTTTCCTAGAAAAACATTAAAAAATCAATAATCTGGAGAGTTTTTGTAAGATGTTTCTTCCATCAACTAACGAATAAACACATTGGTACTTTCCCATGATGAGTGAGTGCTTCAGGATCTCTTGCACTTACATGTGCAGCAGAGTACTGCAATGGAAGCATGCTGGACCCATAACCCAGAGGTAGGCAGATTGAAACTATCCTTTGCTATATGCATTTTTTTTGTTAATTTAAGTAATCAAAACTGGGATTGATATTTTTGCTCTTTTATTTTTACTTAAAGTACAATAACTTTTACCATTTTAATTTGTTTTAATAGTATATTGACAGTATAGTTTTCTTTCAAAAATCCACTTAATTTTCTTTACCCTGTTATTAAAATGGTAATTGACAAAAAAAACTACATTGTCACCAGAAGAGCAATACAAAATGTACAAGTGATATATTAAAATCATCTTTCCAGCTTGAATTTCAATGATGCATTGGGGCAACAATTTTGTGAGAAACATCTTCACCCTTAAATAAAGATTTTCGTAATTCCTTACCTGTGTGCTAATTAGATATCACCTTGTTTTCACATTAAACAGACTTCCACATGAGAAAGCAGCAAGGATGCAGTGGCGTTAATGTTTCCTGGTGTCAACCTGTATTATTTCAGTAGACATTGAAATGAGGATGCATCTTGCTGCCTTTCCAATGAAGCAAGTTTAATTTAGTAATAGGTGAAAAACCATCCCTACAAAGGTGTTAATCAGAGACTTGGCTTTGTGGACACTTTTCAGAGAACAAATTTGTTAGCATAAAAATAAAGCAAGAAAATTAAGAGCTGTTAAATCAAGCAATTTGATTTTTTTGCAATCATATTTCTTTTTCTCTGCAACCCACTGCTAAATTGTGCTTCCTAGATGTTTTTATAAAATCACTGAATCAAATCTAACTCTGATTACATCAGAGAAGGCCAGGTACCCTACACAATAAGAGGGGGTGTGAAATTTTGACTTGTCTACTTAAATATCACCAAAATCTGATAACAAGGTCAATTACGTCCCTGGGTGGGATTGAACCACCAACCTTTTGGTTAATAGCCATACACACTAACTGATTGCGCCACAGAGACACTTTGCAAAACTACATACTGACAAAGGCTAATAAGCATTCATCTAAAACGTTTCCTAGAAAAACTTAATAAAGTCAATAATCTGGAGAGTTTTTGTAAGATGTTTCTTCTATCAACCAACGAAGAAACACATTGGTACTTTCCCATGATGAGTGAGTGCTTCAGGATCTCTTGCACTTACATGTGCAGCAGAGTACAGCAATGGAAGCATGCTAGGCCCATAACCCAGAGGTAGGCAGATTGAAACTATCCTCTGCTATATGCATTTTTTTGTTTGTTAATTAAAGTATTCCAAAACTGGGATTGATATTTTGGCTCTTTTATTTTTACTTAAAGTACAATAACTTTTACCATTTTAATTTGTTTTAATAGTATATTGACAGTATTGTTTTCTTTCAAAAATCCACTTCATTTTCTTTACCCTATTATTAAAATGGTAATTGACAAAAACAAACTACATTGTCACCAGAAGAGCAATACAAAATGTACAAGTGATATATTAAAATCATCTTTCCAGCTTGAATTTCAATGATGCATTGGGGCAACGATTTTGTGAGAAACATCTTCACCCTTAAATAAAGATTTTCTTAATTCCTTACCTGTGTGCTAATTAGATATCACCTTGTTTTCACATTAAACAGACTTCCACATGAGAAAGCAGCAAGTATGCAGTGGCGTTAATGTTTCCTGGTGTCAACCTGTATTATTTCAGTAGACATTGAAATGAGGATGCATCTTGCTGCCTTTCCAATGAAGCAAGTTTAATTTAGTAATAGGTGAAAAACCATCCTTACAAAGGTGTTAATCAGAGACTTGGCTTTGTGGACACTTTTCAGAGAACAAATTTGTTAGCATAAAAATAAAGCCAGAAAATAAAGAGCTGTTTAATCACTCAATTGGATTTTTCTGCCAGCATATTTTTTTTCTCTGCAACCCACTGCTAAATTGTGCTTCCTAGCTTTTTTTTATAAAATCACTGAATCAAATCTAACTCTGATTACATCAGAGAAGGCCAGGTACCCTACACAATAACAGGGAGTATGAAATTTGACTTGTCTACTTAAAGATCACCAAAATCTGATCACAAGGTCAATTACGTCCCTGGGTGGGATTGAACCACTAACCTTTTGGTTAATAGCCGTACACACTAACTGATTGCGCCACAGAGACACTTTGCAAAAGTACATACTGACAAATGCTAATAAGCATTCATCTAAAACGTTTCCTAGAAAAACTTAAAAAAGTCAATAATCTGGAGAGTTTTTGTAAGATGTTTCTTCTATCAACCAACGAAGAAACACATTGGTACTTTCCCATGATGAGTGAGTGCTTCAGGATCTCTTGCACTTACATGTGCAGCAGAGTACAGCAATGGAAGCATGCTGGGCCCATAACCCAGAGGTAGGCAGATTGAAACTATCCTCTGCTATATGCATTTTTTTTTGTTAATTAAAGTAATCCAAAACTGGGATTGATATTTTGGCTCTTTTATTTTTACTTAAAGTACAATAACTCTTACCATTTTAATTTGTTTTAATAGTATATTGACAGTATTGTTTTCTTTCAAAAATCCACTTCATTTTCTTTACCCTATTATTAAAATGGTAATTGACAAAAACAAACTACATTGTCACCAGAAGAGCAATACAAAATGTACAAGTGATATATTAAAATCATCTTTCCAGCTTGAATTTCAATGATGCATTGGGGCAACGATTTTGTGAGAAACATCTTCACCCTTAAATAAAGATTTTCTTAATTCCTTACCTGTGTGCTAATTAGATATCACCTTGTTTTCACATTAAACAGACTTCCACATGAGAAAGCAGCAAGGATGCAGTGGCGTTAATGTTTCCTGGTGTCAACTTGTATTATTTCAGTAGACATTGAAATGAGGATGCATCTTGCTGCCTTTCCAATGAAGCAAGTTTAATTTAGTAATAGGTGAAAAACCATCCCTACAAAGGTGTTAATCAGAGACTTTGCTTTGTGGACACTTTTCAGAGAACAAATTTGTTAGCATAAAAATAAAGCCAGAAAATGAAGAGCTGTTTAATCACTCAATTGGATTTTTCTGCCAGCATATTTCTTTTTCTCTACAACCCACTGCTAAATTGTGCTTCCAAGCTGTTTTTATAAATCACTGAATCAAATCTAACTCTGATTACATCAGAGAAGGCCAGGTACCCTACACCATAACAGGGGGTTTGAAATTTTGACTTGTCTACTTAAAGATCACCAAAATCTGATAACAAGGTCAATTACGTACCTGGGTGGGATTGAACCACCAACCTTTTGGTTAATAGCCGTACACACTAACTGATTGCGCCACAGAGACACATTGCAAAAGTATATACTGACAAGGGCTAATAAGCATTCATCTAAAACGTTTCCTAGAAAAACTTTAAAAAGTTAATAATCTGGAGAGTTTTTGTAAGATGTTTCTTCCATCAACCAACGAAGAAACACATTGGTACTTTCCCATGATGAGTGAGTGCTTCAGGATCTCTTGCACTTACATGTGCAGCAGAGTACAGCAATGGAAGCATGCTGGGCCCATAACCCAGAGGTAGGCAGATTGAAACTATCCTCTGCTATATGCTTTTTTTTTGTTAATTAAAGTAATCCAAAACTGGGATTGATATTTTGGCTCTTTTATTTTTACTTAAAGTACAATAACTTTTACCATTTTAATTTGTTTTAATAGTATATTGACAGTATTGTTTTCTTTCAAAAATCCACTTAATTTTCTTTACCCTATTATTAAAATGGTAATTGACAAAAACAAACTACATTGTCACCAGAAGAGCAATACAAAATGTACAAGTGATATATTAAAATCATCTTTCCAGCTTGAATTTCAATGATGCATTGGGGCAACGATTTTGTGAGAAACATCTTCACCCTTAAATAAAGATTTTCTTAATTCCTTACCTGTGTGATAATTAGATATCACCTTGTTTTCGCATTAAACAGACTTCCACATGAGAAAGCAGCAAGGATGCAGTGGCGTTAATGTTTCCTGGTGTCAACTTGTATTATTTCAGTAGACATTGAAATGAGGATGCATCTTGCTGCCTTTCCAATGAAGCAAGTTTAATTTAGTAATAGGTGAAAAACCATCCTTACAAAGGTGTTAATCAGAGACTTGGCTTTGTGGACACTTTTCAGAGAACAAATTTGTTAGCATAAAAATAAAGCCAGAAAATGAAGAGCTGTTTAATCACTCAATTGGATTTTTCTGCCAGCATATTTTTTTTCTCTGCAAACCACTGCTAAATTGTGCTTCCTCGCTGTTTTTATAAAATCAATGAATCAAATCTAACTCTGATTACATCAGAGAAGGCCATGTACCCTACACCATAAGAGGGGGTTTGAAATTTTGACTTGTCTACTTAAAGATCACCAAAATCTGATAACAAGATCAATTACATCCCTGGGTGGGATTGAACCACCAACCTTTTAGTTAATAGCCGTACACACTAACTGATTGCGCCACAGAGACACTTTGCGAAAGTGCATACTGACAAAGGCTAATAAGCATTCATCTAAAACGTTTCCTAGAAAAACTTTAAAAAGTCAATAATCTGGAGAGTTTTTGTAAAATGTTTCTTCCATCAACCAACGAAGAAACACATTGGTACTTTCCCATGATGAGTGAGTGCTTCAGGATCTCTTGCACTTACATGTGCAGCAAAGTACTGCAATGGAAGCATGCTGGGCCCATAACCCAGAGATAGCTAGATTGAAACTATCCTCTGCTATATGCATTTTTTTTTTGTTAATTAAAGTAATCCAAAACTGGGATTGATATTTTGTCTCTTTTATTTTTACTTAAAGTACAATAACTTTTACCATTTTAATTTGTTTTAATAGTATATTGACAGTATTGTTTTCTTTCAAAAATCCACTTCATTTTCTTTACCCTATTATTAAAATGGTAATTGACAAAAACAAACTACATTGTCACCAGAAGAGCAATACAAAATGTACAAGTGATATATTAAAATCATCTTTCCAGCTTGAATTTCAATGATGCATTGGGGCAACGATTTTGGGAGAAACATCTTCACCCTTAAATAAAGATTTTCTTAATTCCTTACCTGTGTGCTAATTAGATATCACCTTGTTTTCACATTAAACAGACTTCCACATGAGAAAGCAGCAAGGATGCAGTGGCGTTAATGTTTCCTGGTGTCAACCTGTATTATTTCAGTAGACATTGAAATGAGGATGCATCTTGCTGCCTTTCCAATGAAGCAAGTTTAATTTAGTAATAGGTGAAAAACCATCCCTACAAAGGTGTTAATCAGAGACTTGGCTTTGTGGACACTTTTCAGAGAACAAATTTGTTAGCATAAAAATAAAGCCAGAAAATAAAGAGCTGTTTAATCACTCAATTGGATTTTTCTGCCAGCATATTTTTTTTCTCTGCAACCCACTGCTAAATTGTGCTTCCTAGCTTTTTTTTATAAAATCACTGAATCAAATCTAACTCTGATTACATCAGAGAAGGCCAGGTACCCTACACAATAACAGGGAGTATGAAATTTGACTTGTCTACTTAAAGATCACCAAAATCTGATCACAAGGTCAATTACGTCCCTGGGTGGGATTGAACCACTAACCTTTTGGTTAATAGCCGTACACACTAACTGATTGCGCCACAGAGACACTTTGCAAAAGTACATACTGACAAATGCTAATAAGCATTCATCTAAAACGTTTCCTAGAAAAACTTAAAAAAGTCAATAATCTGGAGAGTTTTTGTAAGATGTTTCTTCTATCAACCAACGAAGAAACACATTGGTACTTTCCCATGATGAGTGAGTGCTTCAGGATCTCTTGCACTTACATGTGCAGCAGAGTACAGCAATGGAAGCATGCTGGGCCCATAACCCAGAGGTAGGCAGATTGAAACTATCCTCTGCTATATGCATTTTTTTTTGTTAATTAAAGTAATCCAAAACTGGGATTGATATTTTGGCTCTTTTATTTTTACTTAAAGTACAATAACTCTTACCATTTTAATTTGTTTTAATAGTATATTGACAGTATTGTTTTCTTTCAAAAATCCACTTCATTTTCTTTACCCTATTATTAAAATGGTAATTGACAAAAACAAACTACATTGTCACCAGAAGAGCAATACAAAATGTACAAGTGATATATTAAAATCATCTTTCCAGCTTGAATTTCAATGATGCATTGGGGCAACGATTTTGTGAGAAACATCTTCACCCTTAAATAAAGATTTTCTTAATTCCTTACCTGTGTGCTAATTAGATATCACCTTGTTTTCACATTAAACAGACTTCCACATGAGAAAGCAGCAAGGATGCAGTGGCGTTAATGTTTCCTGGTGTCAACTTGTATTATTTCAGTAGACATTGAAATGAGGATGCATCTTGCTGCCTTTCCAATGAAGCAAGTTTAATTTAGTAATAGGTGAAAAACCATCCCTACAAAGGTGTTAATCAGAGACTTTGCTTTGTGGACACTTTTCAGAGAACAAATTTGTTAGCATAAAAATAAAGCCAGAAAATGAAGAGCTGTTTAATCACTCAATTGGATTTTTCTGCCAGCATATTTCTTTTTCTCTACAACCCACTGCTAAATTGTGCTTCCTAGCTGTTTTTATAAATCACTGAATCAAATCTAACTCTGATTACATCAGAGAAGGCCAGGTACCCTACACCATAACAGGGGGTTTGAAATTTTGACTTGTCTACTTAAAGATCACCAAAATCTGATAACAAGGTCAATTACGTACCTGGGTGGGATTGAACCACCAACCTTTTGGTTAATAGCCGTACACACTAACTGATTGCGCCACAGAGACACATTGCAAAATTATATACTGACAAGGGCTAATAAGCATTCATCTAAAACGTTTCCTAGAAAAACTTTAAAAAGTTAATAATCTGGAGAGTTTTTGTAAGATGTTTCTTCCATCAACCAACGAAGAAACACATTGGTACTTTCCCATGATGAGTGAGTGCTTCAGGATCTCTTGCACTTACATGTGCAGCAGAGTACAGCAATGGAAGCATGCTGGGCCCATAACCCAGAGGTAGGCAGATTGAAACTATCCTCTGCTATATGCTTTTTTTTTGTTAATTAAAGTAATCCAAAACTGGGATTGATATTTTGGCTCTTTTATTTTTACTTAAAGTACAATAACTTTTACCATTTTAATTTGTTTTAATAGTATATTGACAGTATTGTTTTCTTTCAAAAATCCACTTAATTTTCTTTACCCTATTATTAAAATGGTAATTGACAAAAACAAACTACATTGTCACCAGAAGAGCAATACAAAATGTACAAGTGATATATTAAAATCATCTTTCCAGCTTGAATTTCAATGATGCATTGGGGCAACGATTTTGTGAGAAACATCTTCACCCTTAAATAAAGATTTTCTTAATTCCTTACCTGTGTGATAATTAGATATCACCTTGTTTTCGCATTAAACAGACTTCCACATGAGAAAGCAGCAAGGATGCAGTGGCGTTAATGTTTCCTGGTGTCAACTTGTATTATTTCAGTAGACATTGAAATGAGGATGCATCTTGCTGCCTTTCCAATGAAGCAAGTTTAATTTAGTAATAGGTGAAAAACCATCCTTACAAAGGTGTTAATCAGAGACTTGGCTTTGTGGACACTTTTCAGAGAACAAATTTGTTAGCATAAAAATAAAGCCAGAAAATGAAGAGCTGTTTAATCACTCAATTGGATTTTTCTGCCAGCATATTTTTTTTCTCTGCAAACCACTGCTAAATTGTGCTTCCTCGCTGTTTTTATAAAATCAATGAATCAAATCTAACTCTGATTACATCAGAGAAGGCCATGTACCCTACACCATAAGAGGGGGTTTGAAATTTTGACTTGTCTACTTAAAGATCACCAAAATCTGATAACAAGATCAATTACATCCCTGGGTGGGATTGAACCACCAACCTTTTAGTTAATAGCCGTACACACTAACTGATTGCGCCACAGAGACACTTTGCGAAAGTGCATACTGACAAAGGCTAATAAGCATTCATCTAAAACGTTTCCTAGAAAAACTTTAAAAAGTCAATAATCTGGAGAGTTTTTGTAAGATGTTTCTTCCATCAACCAACGAAGAAACACATTGGTACTTTCCCATGATGAGTGAGTGCTTCAGGATCTCTTGCACTTACATGTGCAGCAAAGTACAGCAATGGAAGCATGCTGGGCTCATAACCCAGAGGTAGGCAGATTGAAACTATCCTCTGCTGTATGCTTTTTTTTTTTAATTAAAGTAATCCAAAACTGGGATTGATATTTTGGCTCTTTTATTTTTACTTAAAGTACAATAACTTTTACCATTTTAATTTGTTTTAATAGTATATTGACAGTATTGTTTTCTTTCAAAAATCCACTTCATTTTCTTTACCCTATTATTAAAATGGTAATTGACAAAAACAAACTACATTGTCACCAGAAGAGCAATACAAAATGTACAAGTGATATATTAAAATCATCTTTCCAGCTTGAATTTCAATGATGCATTGGGGCAACGATTTTGGGAGAAACATCTTCACCCTTAAATAAAGATTTTCTTAATTCCTTACCTGTGTGCTAATTAGATATCACCTTGTTTTCACATTAAACAGACTTCCACATGAGAAAGCAGCAAGGATGCAGTGGCGTTAATGTTTCCTGGTGTCAACCTGTATTATTTCAGTAGACATTGAAATGAGGATGCATCTTGCTGCCTTTCCAATGAAGCAAGTTTAATTTAGTAATAGGTGAAAAACCATCCCTACAAAGGTGTTAATCAGAGACTTGGCTTTGTGGACACTTTTCAGAGAACAAATTTGTTAGCATAAAAATAAACCAGAAAATGAAGAGCTGTTTAATCACTCAATTGGATTTTTTTGCCAGCATATTTTTTTTCTCTGCAACCCACTGCTAAATTGTGCTTCCTAGCTGTTTTTTATAAAATCACTGAATCAAATCTAACTCTGATAACATCAGAGAAGGCCAGGTACCCTACACAATAAGATGGGGTTTGAAATTTTGACTTGTCTACTTAAATATCACCAAAATCTGATCACAAGGTCAATTACATCCCTGGGTGTGATTGAACCACCAACCTTTTGGTTAATAGCCTTACACACTAACCAATTGCACCACAGAGACACTTTGCAAAAGTCCATACTGACAAAGGCTAATAAGCATTCATCTAGAACGTTTCCTAGAAAAACTTTAAAAAGTCAATAATCTGGAGAGTTTTTGTAAGATGTTTCTTCCATCAACCAATGAAGAAACACATTGGTACTTTCCCATGATGAGTGAGTGCTTCAGGATCTCTTGCACTTACATGTGCAGCAGAGTACTGCAATGGAAGCATGCTGGGCCCATAACCCAGAGGTAGGCAGATTGAAACTATCCTTTGCTATATGCATTTTTTTTGTTAATTAAAGTAATCCAAAACAGGGATTGATATTTTGGCTCTTTTATTTTTACTTAAAGTACAATAACTTTTACCATTTTAATTTGTTTTGATAGTATATTGACAGTATTGTTTTCTTTCAAAAATCCACTTAATTTTCTTTACCCTATTATTAAAATGGTAATTGACAAAAACAAACTACATTGTCACCAGAAGAGCAATACAAAATGTACAAGTGATATATTAAAATCATCTTTCCAGCTTGAATTTTAATGATGCATTGGGGCAACGATTTTGTGAGAAACATCTTCACCCTTAAATAAAGATTTTCTTAATTCCTTACCTGTGTGCTAATTAGATATCACCTTGTTTTCACATTAAACAGACTTCCACATGAGAAAGCAGCAAGGATGCAGTGGCGTTAATGTTTCCTGGTGTCAACCTGTATTATTTCAGTAAACATTGAAATGAGGATGCATCTTGCTGCCTTTCCAATGAAGCAAGTTTAATTTAGTAATAGGTGAAAAACCATCCCTACAAAGGTGTTAATCAGAGACTTGGCTTTGTGGACACTTTTCAGAGAACAAATTTGTTAGCATAAAAATAAAGCCAGAAAATGAAGAGCTGTTTAATCACTGAATTTGATTTTTCTGCCAGCATATTTTTTTTCTCTGCAACCAACTGCTAAATTGTGCTTCCTAGCAGTTTTTTATAAAATCACAGAATCAAATCTAACTCTGATTACATCAGAGAAGGCCAGGTACCCTACACAATAAGAGGGGGTTTGAAATTTTGACTTGTCTACTTAAATATCACCAAAATCTGATCACAAGGTCAATTACGTCCCTGGGTGGGATTGAACCACCAACCTTTTGGTTAATGGCCGAACACACTAACCGATTGCGCCACAGAGACACTTTGCAAAAAGTACATACTGACAAAGGCTAATAAGCATACATCTAGAACGTTTCCTAGAAAAACATTAAAAAATCAATAATCTGGAGAGTTTTTGTAAGATGTTTCTTCTATCAACCAACGAATAAACACATTGGTACTTTCCCATGATGAGTGAGTGCTTCAGGATCTCTTGCACTTACATGTGCAGCAGAGTACTGCAATGGAAGCATGCTGGACCCATAACCCAGAGGTAGGCAGATTGAAACTATCCTTTGCTATATGCATTTTTTTTTGTTAATTTAAGTAATCAAAACTGGTATTGATATTTTTGCTCTTTTATTTTTACTTAAAGTACAATAACTTTTACCATTTTAATTTGTTTTAATAGTATATTGACAGTATAGTTTTCTTTCAAAAATCCACTTAATTTTCTTTACCCTATTATTAAAATGGTAATTGACAAAAAAAACTACATTGTCACCAGAAGAGCAATACAAAATGTACAAGTGATATATTAAAATCATCTTTCCAGCTTGAATTTCAATGATGCATTGGGGCAACAATTTTGTGAGAAACATCTTCACCCTTAAATAAAGATTTTCGTAATTCCTTACCTGTGTGCTAATTAGATATCACCTTGTTTTCACATTAAACAGACTTCCACATGAGAAAACAGCAAGGATGCAGAGGCGTTAATGTTTCCTGGTTTCAACCTGTATTATTTCAGTAGACATTGAAATGAGGATGCATCTTGCTGCCTTTCCAATGAAGCAAGTTTTATTTAGTAATAGGTGAAAAACCATCCCTACAAAGGTGTTAATCAGAGACTTGGCTTTGTGGACACTTTTCAGAGAACAAATTTGTTAGCATAAAAATAAAGCCAGAAAATGAAGAGCTGTTTAATCACGCAATTTGATTTTTTTGCCAGCATATTTCTTTTTCTCTGCAACCCACTGCTAAATTGTGCTTCCTAGATGTTTTTATAAAATCACTGAATCAAATCTAACTCTGATTACATCTGAGAAGGCCAGGTACCCTACACAATAACAGGGGGTATGAAATTTGACTTGTCTACTTAAAGATCACCAAAATCTGATAACAAGGTCAATTACGTCCCTGGGTGGGATTGAACCACCAACCTTTTGGTTAATAGCCTTACACACTAACCAATTGCACCACAGAGACACTTTGCAAAAGTCCATACTGACAAAGGCTAATAAGCATTCATCTAGAACGTTTCCTAGAAAAACTTTAAAAAGTCAATAATCTGGAGAGTTTTTGTAAGATGTTTCTTCCATCAACCAATGAAGAAACACATTGGTACTTTCCCATGATGAGTGAGTGCTTCAGGATCTCTTGCACTTACATGTGCAGCAGAGTACTGCAATGGAAGCATGCTGGGCCCATAACCCAGAGGTAGGCAGATTGAAACTATCCTTTGCTATATGCATTTTTTTTGTTAAAGTAATCCAAAACTGGGATTGATATTTTGGCTCTTTTATTTTTACTTAAAGTACAATAACTTTTACCATTTTAATTTGTTTTGATAGTATATTGACAGTATTGTTTTCTTTTAAAAATCCACTTAATTTTCTTTACCCTATTATTAAAATTGTAATTGCCAAAAACAAACTACATTGTCACCAGAAGAGCAATACAAAATGTACAAGTGATATATTAAAATCATCTTTCCAGCTTGAATTTCAATGATGCATTGGGGCAACGATTTTGTGAGAAACATCTTCACCCTTAAATAAAGATTTTCTTAATTCCTTACCTGTGTGCTAATTAGATATCACCTTGTTTTCACATTAAACAGACTTCCACATGAGAAAGCAGCAAGGATGCAGTGGCGTTAATGTTTCCTGGTGTCAACCTGTATTATTTCAGTAAACATTGAAATGAGGATGCATCTTGCTGCCTTTCCAATGAAGCAAGTTTAATTTAGTAATAGGTGAAAAACCATCCCTACAAAGGTGTTAATCAGAGACTTGGCTTTGTGGACACTTTTCAGAGAACAAATTTGTTAGCATAAAAATAAAGCCAGAAAATGAAGAGCTGTTTAATCACTCAATTGGATTTTTCTGCCAGCATATTTTTTTTCTCTGCAACCCACTGCTAAATTGTGCTTCCTAGCAGTTTTTTATAAAATCACTGAATCAAATCTAACTCTGATTACATCAGAGAAGGCCAGGTACCCTACACAATAAGAGGGGGTTTGAAATTTTGACTTGTCTACTTAAATATCACCAAAATCTGATCACAAGGTCAATTACGTCCCTGGGTGGGATTGAACCACCAACCTTTTGGTTAATAGCCGAACACACTAACCAATTGCGCCACAGAGACACTTTGCAAAAAGTACATACTGACAAAGGCTAATAAGCATACATCTAGAACGTTTCCTAGAAAAACATTAAAAAATCAATAATCTGGAGAGTTTTTGTAAGATGTTTCTTCTATCAACCAACGAATAAACACATTGGTACTTTCCCATGATGAGTGAGTGCTTCAGGATCTCTTGCACTTACATGTGCAGCAGAGTACTGCAATGGAAGCATGCTGGACCCATAACCCAGAGGTAGGCAGATTGAAACTATCCTTTGCTATATGCATTTTTTTTTGTTAATTTAAGTAATCAAAACTGGGATTGATATTTTTGCTCTTTTATTTTTACTTAAAGTACAATAACTTTTACCATTTTAATTTGTTTTAATAGTATATTGACAGTATAGTTTTCTTTCAAAAATCCACTTAATTTTCTTTACCCTATTATTAAAATGGTAATTGACAAAAAAAACTACATTGTCACCAGAAGAGCAATACAAAATGTACAAGTGATATATTAAAATCATCTTTCCAGCTTAAATTTCAATGATGCATTGGGGCAACAATTTTGTGAGAAACATCTTCACCCTTAAATAAAGATTTTCGTAATTCCTTACCTGTGTGCTAATTAGATATCACCTTGTTTTCACATTAAACAGACTTCCACATGAGAAAGCAGCAAGGATGCAGTGGCGTTAATGTTTCCTGGTTTCAACCTGTATTATTTCAGTAGACATTGAAATGAGGATGCATCTTGCTGCCTTTCCAATGAAGCAAGTTTAATTTAGTAATAGGTGAAAAACCATCCCTACAAAGGTGTTAATCAGAGACTTGGCTTTGTGGACACTTTTCAGAGAACAAATTTGTTAGCATAAAAATAAAGCCAGAAAATGAAGAGCTGTTTAATCACGCAATTTGATTTTTTTGCCAGCATATTTCTTTTTCTCTGCAAACCACTGCTAAATTGTGCTTCCTAGATGTTTTTATAAAATCACTGAATCAAATCTAACTCTGATTACATCTGAGAAGGCCAGGTACCCTACACAATAACAGGGGGTATGAAATTTGACTTGTCTACTTAAAGATCACCAAAATCTGATAACAAGGTCAATTACGTACCTGGGTGGGATTGAACCACCAACCTTTTGGTTAATAGCCGTACACACTAACTGATTGCGCCACAGAGACACATTGCAAAAGTATATACTGACAAGGGCTAATAAGCATTCATCTAAAACGTTTCCTATAAAAACTTTAAAAAGTTAATAATCTGGAGAGTTTTTGTAAGATGTTTCTTCCATCAACCAACGAAGAAACACATTGGTACTTTCCCATGATGAGTGAGTGCTTCAGGATCTCTTGCACTTACATGTGCAGCAGAGTACAGCAATGGAAGCATGCTGGGCCCATAACCCAGAGGTAGGCAGATTGAAACTATCCTCTGCTATATGCTTTTTTTTTGTTAATTAAAGTAATCCAAAACTGGGATTGATATTTTGGCTCTTTTATTTTTACTTAAAGTACAATAACTTTTACCATTTTAATTTGTTTTAATAGTATATTGACAGTATTGTTTTCTTTCAAAAATCCACTTAATTTTCTTTACCCTATTATTAAAATGGTAATTGACAAAAACAAACTACATTGTCACCAGAAGAGCAATACAAAATGTACAAGTGATATATTAAAATCATCTTTCCAGCTTGAATTTCAATGATGCATTGGGGCAACGATTTTGTGAGAAACATCTTCACCCTTAAATAAAGATTTTCTTAATTCCTTACCTGTGTGATAATTAGATATCACCTTGTTTTCGCATTAAACAGACTTCCACATGAGAAAGCAGCAAGGATGCAGTGGTGTTAATGTTTCCTGGTGTCAACTTGTATTATTTCAGTAGACATTGAAATGAGGATGCATCTTGCTGCCTTTCCAATGAAGCAAGTTTAATTTAGTAATAGGTGAAAAACCATCCTTACAAAGGTGTTAATCAGAGACTTGGCTTTGTGGACACTTTTCAGAGAACAAATTTGTTAGCATAAAAATAAAGCCAGAAAATGAAGAGCTGTTTAATCACTCAATTGGATTTTTCTGCCAGCATATTTTTTTTCTCTGCAAACCACTGCTAAATTGTGCTTCCTCGCTGTTTTTATAAAATCAATGAATCAAATCTAACTCTGATTACATCAGAGAAGGCCAGGTACCCTACACCATAAGAGGGGGTTTGAAATTTTGACTTGTCTACTTAAAGATCACCAAAATCTGATAACAAGATCAATTACATCCCTGGGTGGGATTGAACCACCAACCTTTTAGTTAATAGCCGTACACACTAACTGATTGCGCCACAGAGACACTTTGCGAAAGTGCATACTGACAAAGGCTAATAAGCATTCATCTAAAACGTTTCCTAGAAAAACTTTAAAAAGTCAATAATCTGGAGAGTTTTTGTAAGATGTTTCTTCCATCAACCAACGAAGAAACACATTGGTACTTTCCCATGATGAGTGAGTGCTTCAGGATCTCTTGCACTTACATGTGCAGCAAAGTACAGCAATGGAAGCATGCTGGGCTCATAACCCAGAGGTAGGCAGATTGAAACTATCCTCTGCTGTATGCTTTTTTTTTTTTTAATTAAAGTAATCCAAAACTGGGATTGATATTTTGGCTCTTTTATTTTTACTTAAAGTACAATAACTTTTACCATTTTAATTTGTTTTAATAGTATATTGACAGTATTGTTTTCTGTCAAAAATCCACTTAATTTTCTTTACCCTATTATTAAAATGGTAATTGACAAAAACAAACTACATTGTCACCAGAAGAGCAATACAAAATGTACAAGTGATATATTAAAATCATCTTTCCAGCTTGAATTTCAATGATGCATTGGGGCAACGATTTTGTGAGAAACATCTTCACCCTTAAATAAAGATTTTCTTAATTCCTTACCTGTGTGCTAATTAGATATCACCTTGTTTTCACATTAAACAGACTTCCACATGAGAAAGCAGCAAGGATGGATGCAGTGGCGTTAATGTTTCCTGGTTTCAACCTGTATTATTTCAGTAGACATTGAAATGAGGATGCATCTTGCTGCCTTTCCAATGAAGCAAGTTTTATTTAGTAATAGGTGAAAAACCATCCCTACAAAGGTGTTAATCAGAGACTTGGCTTTGTGGACACTTTTCAGAGAACAAATTTGTTAGCATAAAAATAAAGCCAGAAAATGAAGAGCTGTTTAATCACGCAATTTGATTTTTTTGCCAGCATATTTCTTTTTCTCTGCAACCCACTGCTAAATTGTGCTTCCTAGATGTTTTTATAAAATCACTGAATCAAATCTAACTCTGATTACATCTGAGAAGGCCAGGTACCCTACACAATAACAGGGGGTATGAAATTTGACTTGTCTACTTAAAGATCACCAAAATCTGATAACAAGGTCAATTACGTCCCTGGGTGGGATTGAACCACCAACCTTTTGGTTAATAGCCTTACACACTAACCAATTGCACCACAGAGACACTTTGCAAAAGTCCATACTGACAAAGGCTAATAAGCATTCATCTAGAACGTTTCCTAGAAAAACTTTAAAAAGTCAATAATCTGGAGAGTTTTTGTAAGATGTTTCTTCCATCAACCAATGAAGAAACACATTGGTACTTTCCCATGATGAGTGAGTGCTTCAGGATCTCTTGCACTTACATGTGCAGCAGAGTACTGCAATGGAAGCATGCTGGGCCCATAACCCAGAGGTAGGCAGATTGAAACTATCCTTTGCTATATGCATTTTTTTTGTTAATTAAAGTAATCCAAAACTGGGATTGATATTTTGGCTCTTTTATTTTTACTTAAAGTACAATAACTTTTACCATTTTAATTTGTTTTGATAGTATATTGACAGTATTGTTTTCTTTTAAAAATCCACTTAATTTTCTTTACCCTATTATTAAAATTGTAATTGACAAAAACAAACTACATTGTCACCAGAAGAGCAATACAAAATGTACAAGTGATATATTAAAATCATCTTTCCAGCTTGAATTTCAATGATGCATTGGGGCAACGATTTTGTGAGAAACATCTTCACCCTTAAATAAAGATTTTCTTAATTCCTTACCTGTGTGCTAATTAGATATCACCTTGTTTTCACATTAAACAGACTTCCACATGAGAAAGCAGCAAGGATGCAGTGGCGTTAATGTTTCCTGGTGTCAACCTGTATTATTTCAGTAAACATTGAAATGAGGATGCATCTTGCTGCCTTTCCAATGAAGCAAGTTTAATTTAGTAATAGGTGAAAAACCATCCCTACAAAGGTGTTAATCAGAGACTTGGCTTTGTGGACACTTTTCAGAGAACAAATTTGTTAGCATAAAAATAAAGCCAGAAAATGAAGAGCTGTTTAATCACTCAATTGGATTTTTCTGCCAGCATATTTTTTTTCTCTGCAACCCACTGCTAAATTGTGCTTCCTAGCAGTTTTTTATAAAATCACTGAATCAAATCTAACTCTGATTACATCAGAGAAGGCCAGGTACCCTACACAATAAGAGGGGGTTTGAAATTTTGACTTGTCTACTTAAATATCACCAAAATCTGATCACAAAGTCAATTACGTCCCTGGGTGGGATTGAACCACCAACCTTTTGGTTAATAGCCGAACACACTAACCAATTGCGCCACAGAGACACTTTGCAAAAAGTACATACTGACAAAGGCTAATAAGCATACATCTAGAACGTTTCCTAGAAAAACATTAAAAAATCAATAATCTGGAGAGTTTTTGTAAGATGTTTCTTCTATCAACCAACGAATAAACACATTGGTACTTTCCCATGATGAGTGAGTGCTTCAGGATCTCTTGCACTTACATGTGCAGCAGAGTACTGCAATGGAAGCATGCTGGACCCATAACCCAGAGGTAGGCAGATTGAAACTATCCTTTGCTATATGCATTTTTTTTTGTTAATTTAAGTAATCAAAACTGGGATTGATATTTTTGCTCTTTTATTTTTACTTAAAGTACAATAACTTTTACCATTTTAATTTGTTTTAATAGTATATTGACAGTATAGTTTTCTTTCAAAAATCCACTTAATTTTCTTTACCCTATTATTAAAATGGTAATTGACAAAAAAAACTACATTGTCACCAGAAGAGCAATACAAAATGTACAAGTGATATATTAAAATCATCTTTCCAGCTTAAATTTCAATGATGCATTGGGGCAACAATTTTGTGAGAAACATCTTCACCCTTAAATAAAGATTTTCGTAATTCCTTACCTGTGTGCTAATTAGATATCACCTTGTTTTCACATTAAACAGACTTCCACATGAGAAAGCAGCAAGGATGCAGTGGCGTTAATGTTTCCTGGTTTCAACCTGTATTATTTCAGTAGACATTGAAATGAGGATGCATCTTGCTGCCTTTCCAATGAAGCAAGTTTAATTTAGTAATAGGTGAAAAACCATCCCTACAAAGGTGTTAATCAGAGACTTGGCTTTGTGGACACTTTTCAGAGAACAAATTTGTTAGCATAAAAATAAAGCCAGAAAATGAAGAGCTGTTTAATCACGCAATTTGATTTTTTTGCCAGCATATTTCTTTTTCTCTGCAACCCACTGCTAAATTGTGCTTCCTAGATGTTTTTATAAAATCACTGAATCAAATCTAACTCTGATTACATCTGAGAAGGCCAGGTACCCTACACAATAACAGGGGGTATGAAATTTGACTTGTCTACTTAAAGATCACCAAAATCTGATAACAAGGTCAATTACGTACCTGGGTGGGATTGAACCACCAACCTTTTGGTTAATAGCCGTACACACTAACTGATTGCGCCACAGAGACACATTGCAAAAGTATATACTGACAAGGGCTAATAAGCATTCATCTAAAACGTTTCCTAGAAAAACTTTAAAAAGTTAATAATCTGGAGAGTTTTTGTAAGATGTTTCTTCCATCAACCAACGAAGAAACACATTGGTACTTTCCCATGATGAGTGAGTGCTTCAGGATCTCTTGCACTTACATGTGCAGCAGAGTACAGCAATGGAAGCATGCTGGGCCCATAACCCAGAGGTAGGCAGATTGAAACTATCCTCTGCTATATGCTTTTTTTTTGTTAATTAAAGTAATCCAAAACTGGGATTGATATTTTGGCTCTTTTATTTTTACTTAAAGTACAATAACTTTTACCATTTTAATTTGTTTTAATAGTATATTGACAGTATTGTTTTCTTTCAAAAATCCACTTAATTTTCTTTACCCTATTATTAAAATGGTAATTGACAAAAACAAACTACATTGTCACCAGAAGAGCAATACAAAATGTACAAGTGATATATTAAAATCATCTTTCCAGCTTGAATTTCAATGATGCATTGGGGCAACGATTTTGTGAGAAACATCTTCACCCTTAAATAAAGATTTTCTTAATTCCTTACCTGTGTGATAATTAGATATCACCTTGTTTTCGCATTAAACAGACTTCCACATGAGAAAGCAGCAAGGATGCAGTGGCGTTAATGTTTCCTGGTGTCAACTTGTATTATTTCAGTAGACATTGAAATGAGGATGCATCTTGCTGCCTTTCCAATGAAGCAAGTTTAATTTAGTAATAGGTGAAAAACCATCCTTACAAAGGTGTTAATCAGAGACTTGGCTTTGTGGACACTTTTCAGAGAACAAATTTGTTAGCATAAAAATAAAGCCAGAAAATGAAGAGCTGTTTAATCACTCAATTGGATTTTTCTGCCAGCATATTTTTTTTCTCTGCAAACCACTGCTAAATTGTGCTTCCTCGCTGTTTTTATAAAATCAATGAATCAAATCTAACTCTGATTACATCAGAGAAGGCCAGGTACCCTACACCATAAGAGGGGGTTTGAAATTTTGACTTGTCTACTTAAAGATCACCAAAATCTGATAACAAGATCAATTACATCCCTGGGTGGGATTGAACCACCAACCTTTTAGTTAATAGCCGTACACACTAACTGATTGCGCCACAGAGACACTTTGCGAAAGTGCATACTGACAAAGGCTAATAAGCATTCATCTAAAACGTTTCCTAGAAAAACTTTAAAAAGTCAATAATCTGGAGAGTTTTTGTAAGATGTTTCTTCCATCAACCAACGAAGAAACACATTGGTACTTTCCCATGATGAGTGAGTGC
The DNA here is from genome assembly GCF_028390025.1 of Pseudophryne corroboree. NCBI lineage: Eukaryota > Metazoa > Chordata > Amphibia > Anura > Myobatrachidae > Pseudophryne > Pseudophryne corroboree. The sequence goes on along the minus strand of NW_026968019.1, from coordinate 38,733 downwards.
TTCAGGATCTCTTGCACTTACATGTGCAGCAAAGTACAGCAATGGAAGCATGCTGGGCTCATAACCCAGAGGTAGGCAGATTGAAACTATCCTCTGCTGTATGCTTTTTTTTTTTTAATTAAAGTAATCCAAAACTGGGATTGATATTTTGGCTCTTTTATTTTTACTTAAAGTACAATAACTTTTACCATTTTAATTTGTTTTAATAGTATATTGACAGTATTGTTTTCTGTCAAAAATCCACTTAATTTTCTTTACCCTATTATTAAAATGGTAATTGACAAAAACAAACTACATTGTCACCAGAAGAGCAATACAAAATGTACAAGTGATATATTAAAATCATCTTTCCAGCTTGAATTTCAATGATGCATTGGGGCAACGATTTTGTGAGAAACATCTTCACCCTTAAATAAAGATTTTCTTAATTCCTTACCTGTGTGCTAATTAGATATCACCTTGTTTTCACATTAAACAGACTTCCACATGAGAAAGCAGCAAGGATGCAGTGGCGTTAATGTTTCCTGGTGTCAACCTGTATTATTTCAGTAGACATTGAAATGAGGATGCATCTTGCTGCCTTTCCAATGAAGCAAGTTTAATTTAGTAATAGGTGAAAAACCATCCTTACAAAGGTGTTAATCAGAGACTTGGCTTTGTGGACACTTTTCAGAGAACAAATTTGTTAGCATAAAAATAAAGCCAGAAAATAAAGAGCTGTTTAATCACTCATTCGGATTTTTCTGCCAGCATATTTTTTTTCTCTGCAACCCACTGCTAAATTGTGCTTCCTAGCTTTTTTTTATAAAATCACTGAATCAAATCTAACTCTGATTACATCAGAGAAGGCCAGGTACCCTACACAATAACAGGGAGTATGAAATTTGACTTGTCTACTTAAAGATCACCAAAACCTGATCACAAGGTCAATTGCGTCCCTGGGTGGGATTGAACCACTAACCTTTTGGTTAATAGCCGTACACACTAACTGATTGCGCCACAGAGACACTTTGCAAAAGTACATACTGACAAATGCTAATAAGCATTCATCTAAAACGTTTCCTAGAAAAACTTAAAAAAGTCAATAATCTAGAGAGTTTTTGTAAGATGTTTCTTCTATCAACCAACGAAGAAACACATTGGTACTTTCCCATGATGAGTGAGTGCTTCAGGATCTCTTGCACTTACATGTGCAGCAGAGTACAGCAATGGAAGCATGCTGGGCCCATAACCCAGAGGTAGGCAGATTGAAACTATCCTCTGCTATATGCATTTTTTTTTGTTAATTAAAGTAATCCAAAACTGGGATTGATATTTTGGCTCTTTTATTTTTACTTAAAGTACAATAACTCTTACCATTTTAATTTGTTTTAATAGTATATTGACAGTATTGTTTTCTTTCAAAAATCCACTTCATTTTCTTTACCCTATTATTAAAATGGTAATTGACAAAAACAAACTACATTGTCACCAGAAGAGCAATACAAAATGTACAAGTGATATATTAAAATCATCTTTCCAGCTTGAATTTCAATGATGCATTGGGGCAACGATTTTGTGAGAAACATCTTCACCCTTAAATAAAGATTTTCTTAATTCCTTACCTGTGTGCTAATTAGACATCACCTTGTTTTCACATTAAACAGACTTCCACATGAGAAAGCAGCAAGGATGCAGTGGCGTGAATGTTTCCTGGTGTCAACTTGTATTATTTCAGTAGACATTGAAATGAGGATGCATCTTGCTGCCTTTCCAATGAAGCAAGTTTAATTTAGTAATAGGTGAAAAACCATCCCTACAAAGGTGTTAATCAGAGACTTTGCTTTGTGGACACTTTTCAGAGAACAAATTTGTTAGCATAAAAATAAAGCCAGAAAATGAAGAGCTGTTTAATCACTCAATTGGATTTTTCTGCCAGCATATTTCTTTTTCTCTACAACCCACTGCTAAATTGTGCTTCCTAGCTGTTTTTATAAATCACTGAATCAAATCTAACTCTGATTACATCAGAGAAGGCCAGGTACCCTACACCATAACAGGGGGTTTGAAATTTTGACTTGTCTACTTAAAGATCACCAAAATCTGATAACAAGGTCAATTACGTACCTGGGTGGGATTGAACCACCAACCTTTTGGTTAATAGCCGTACACACTAACTGATTGCGCCACAGAGACACATTGCAAAAGTATATACTGACAAGGGCTAATAAGCATTCATCTAAAACGTTTCCTAGAAAAACTTTAAAAAGTTAATAATCTGGAGAGTTTTTGTAAGATGTTTCTTCCATCAACCAACGAAGAAACACATTGGTACTTTCCCATGATGAGTGAGTGCTTCAGGATCTCTTGCACTTACATGTGCAGCAGAGTACTGCAATGGAAGCATGCTGGACCCATAACCCAGAGGTAGGCAGATTGAAACTATCCTTTGCTATATGCATTTTTTTTTGTTAATTTAAGTAATCAAAACTGGGATTGATATTTTTGCTCTTTTATTTTTACTTAAAGTACAATAACTTTTACCATTTTAATTTGTTTTAATAGTATATTGACAGTATAGTTTTCTTTCAAAAATCCACTTAATTTTCTTTACCCTATTATTAAAATGGTAATTGACAAAAAAAACTACATTGTCACCAGAAGAGCAATACAAAATGTACAAGTGATATATTAAAATCATCTTTCCAGCTTAAATTTCAATGATGCATTGGGGCAACTATTTTGTGAGAAACATCTTCACCCTTAAATAAAGATTTTCGTAATTCCTTACCTGTGTGCTAATTAGATATCACCTTGTTTTCACATTAAACAGACTTCCACATGAGAAAGCAGCAAGGATGCAGTGGCGTTAATGTTTCCTGGTTTCAACCTGTATTATTTCAGTAGACATTGAAATGAGGATGCATCTTGCTGCCTTTCCAATGAAGCAAGTTTAATTTAGTAATAGGTGAAAAACCATCCCTACAAAGGTGTTAATCAGAGACTTGGCTTTGTGGACACTTTTCAGAGAACAAATTTGTTAGCATAAAAATAAAGCCAGAAAATGAAGAGCTGTTTAATCACGCAATTTGATTTTTTTGCCAGCATATTTCTTTTTCTCTGCAACCCACTGCTAAATTGTGCTTCCTAGATGTTTTTATAAAATCACTGAATCAAATCTAACTCTGATTACATCTGAGAAGGCCAGGTACCCTACACAATAACAGGGGGTATGAAATTTGACTTGTCTACTTAAAGATCACCAAAATCTGATAACAAGGTCAATTACGTCACTGGGTGGGATTGAACCACCAACCTTTTGGTTAATAGCCGTACAAACTAACTGATTGCGCCACAGAGACACATTGCAAAAGTATATACTGACAAGGGCTAATAAGCATTCATCTAAAACGTTTCCTAGAAAAACTTTAAAAAGTTAATAATCTGGAGAGTTTTTGTAAGATGTTTCTTCCATCAACCAACGAAGAAACACATTGGTACTTTCCCATGATGAGTGAGTGCTTCAGGATCTCTTGCACTTACATGTGCAGCAGAGTACAGCAATGGAAGCATGCTGGGCCCATAACCCAGAGGTAGGCAGATTGAAACTATCCTCTGCTATATGCTTTTTTTTTGTTAATTAAAGTAATCCAAAACTGGGATTGATATTTTGGCTCTTTTATTTTTACTTAAAGTACAATAACTTTTACCATTTTAATTTGTTTTAATAGTATATTGACAGTATTGTTTTCTTTCAAAAATCCACTTAATTTTCTTTACCCTATTATTAAAATGGTAATTGACAAAAACAAACTACATTGTCACCAGAAGAGCAATACAAAATGTACAAGTGATATATTAAAATCATCTTTCCAGCTTGAATTTCAATGATGCATTGGGGCAACGATTTTGTGAGAAACATCTTCACCCTTAAATAAAGATTTTCTTAATTCCTTACCTGTGTGATAATTAGATATCACCTTGTTTTCGCATTAAACAGACTTCCACATGAGAAAGCAGCAAGGATGCAGTGGCGTTAATGTTTCCTGGTGTCAACTTGTATTATTTCAGTAGACATTGAAATGAGGATGCATCTTGCTGCCTTTCCAATGAAGCAAGTTTAATTTAGTAATAGGTGAAAAACCATCCTTACAAAGGTGTTAATCAGAGACTTGGCTTTGTGGACACTTTTCAGAGAACAAATTTGTTAGCATAAAAATAAAGCCAGAAAATGAAGAGCTGTTTAATCACTCAATTGGATTTTTCTGCCAGCATATTTTTTTTCTCTGCAAACCACTGCTAAATTGTGCTTCCTCGCTGTTTTTATAAAATCAATGAATCAAATCTAACTCTGATTACATCAGAGAAGGCCAGGTACCCTACACCATAAGAGGGGGTTTGAAATTTTGACTTGTCTACTTAAAGATCACCAAAATCTGATAACAAGATCAATTACATCCCTGGGTGGGATTGAACCACCAACCTTTTAGTTAATAGCCGTACACACTAACTGATTGCGCCACAGAGACACTTTGCGAAAGTGCATACTGACAAAGGCTAATAAGCATTCATCTAAAACGTTTCCTAGAAAAACTTTAAAAAGTCAATAATCTGGAGAGTTTTTGTAAGATGTTTCTTCCATCAACCAACGAAGAAACACATTGGTACTTTCCCATGATGAGTGAGTGCTTCAGGATCTCTTGCACTTACATGTGCAGCAAAGTACAGCAATGGAAGCATGCTGGGCTCATAACCCAGAGGTAGGCAGATTGAAACTATCCTCTGCTGTATGCTTTTTTTTTTTTAATTAAAGTAATCCAAAACTGGGATTGATATTTTGGCTCTTTTATTTTTACTTAAAGTACAATAACTTTTACCATTTTAATTTGTTTTAATAGTATATTGACAGTATTGTTTTCTGTCAAAAATCCACTTAATTTTCTTTACCCTATTATTAAAATGGTAATTGACAAAAACAAACTACATTGTCACCAGAAGAGCAATACAAAATGTACAAGTGATATATTAAAATCATCTTTCCAGCTTGAATTTCAATGATGCATTGGGGCAACGATTTTGTGAGAAACATCTTCACCCTTAAATAAAGATTTTCTTAATTCCTTACCTGTGTGCTAATTAGATATCACCTTGTTTTCACATTAAACAGACTTCCACATGAGAAAGCAGCAAGGATGCAGTGGCGTTAATGTTTCCTGGTGTCAACCTGTATTATTTCAGTAGACATTGAAATGAGGATGCATCTTGCTGCCTTTCCAATGAAGCAAGTTTAATTTAGTAATAGGTGAAAAACCATCCTTACAAAGGTGTTAATCAGAGACTTGGCTTTGTGGACACTTTTCAGAGAACAAATTTGTTAGCATAAAAATAAAGCCAGAAAATAAAGAGCTGTTTAATCACTCAATTGGATTTTTCTGCCAGCATATTTTTTTTCTCTGCAACCCACTGCTAAATTGTGCTTCCTAGCTTTTTTTATAAAATCACTGAATCAAATCTAACTCTGATTACATCAGAGAATGCCAGGTACCCTACACAATAACAGGGAGTATGAAATTTGACTTGTCTACTTAAAGATCACCAAAATCTGATCACAAGGTCAATTGCGTCCCTGGGTGGGATTGAACCACTAACCTTTTGGTTAATAGCCGTACACACTAACTGATTGCGCCACAGAGACACTTTGCAAAAGTACATACTGACAAATGCTAATAAGCATTCATCTAAAACGTTTCCTAGAAAAACTTAAAAAAGTCAATAATCTGGAGAGTTTTTGTAAGATGTTTCTTCTATCAACCAACGAAGAAACACATTGGTACTTTCCCATGATGAGTGAGTGCTTCAGGATCTCTTGCACTTACATGTGCAGCAGAGTACAGCAATGGAAGCATGCTGGGCCCATAACCCAGAGGTAGGCAGATTGAAACTATCCTCTGCTATATGCATTTTTTTTTGTTAATTAAAGTAATCCAAAACTGGGATTGATATTTTGGCTCTTTTATTTTTACTTAAAGTACAATAACTCTTACCATTTTAATTTGTTTTAATAGTATATTGACAGTATTGTTTTCTTTCAAAAATCCACTTCATTTTCTTTACCCTATTATTAAAATGGTAATTGACAAAAACAAACTACATTGTCACCAGAAGAGCAATACAAAATGTACAAGTGATATATTAAAATCATCTTTCCAGCTTGAATTTCAATGATGCATTGGGGCAACGATTTTGTGAGAAACATCTTCACCCTTAAATAAAGATTTTCTTAATTCCTTACCTGTGTGCTAATTAGATATCACCTTGTTTTCACATTAAACAGACTTCCACATGAGAAAGCAGCAAGGATGCAGTGGCGTGAATGTTTCCTGGTGTCAACTTGTATTATTTCAGTAGACATTGAAATGAGGATGCATCTTGCTGCCTTTCCAATGAAGCAAGTTTAATTTAGTAATAGGTGAAAAACCATCCCTACAAAGGTGTTAATCAGAGACTTTGCTTTGTGGACACTTTTCAGAGAACAAATTTGTTAGCATAAAAATAAAGCCAGAAAATGAAGAGCTGTTTAATCACTCAATTGGATTTTTCTGCCAGCATATTTCTTTTTCTCTACAACCCACTGCTAAATTGTGCTTCCTAGCTGTTTTTATAAATCACTGAATCAAATCTAACTCTGATTACATCAGAGAAGGCCAGGTACCCTACACCATAACAGGGGGTTTGAAATTTTGACTTGTCTACTTAAAGATCACCAGAATCTGATAACAAGGTCAATTACGTACCTGGGTGGGATTGAACCACCAACCTTTTGGTTAATAGCCGTACACACTAACTGATTGCGCCACAGAGACACATTGCAAAAGTATATACTGACAAGGGCTAATAAGCATTCATCTAAAACGTTTCCTAGAAAAACTTTAAAAAGTTAATAATCTGGAGAGTTTTTGTAAGATGTTTCTTCCATCAACCAACGAAGAAACACATTGGTACTTTCCCATGATGAGTGAGTGCTTCAGGATCTCTTGCACTTACATGTGCAGCAGAGTACAGCAATGGAAGCATGCTGGGCCCATAACCCAGAGGTAGGCAGATTGAAACTATCCTCTGCTATATGCTTTTTTTTTGTTAATTAAAGTAATCCAAAACTGGGATTCATATTTTGGCTCTTTTATTTTTACTTAAAGTACAATAACTTTTACCATTTTAATTTGTTTTAATAGTATATTGACAGTATTGTTTTCTTTCAAAAATCCACTTAATTTTCTTTACCCTATTATTAAAATGGTAATTGACAAAAACAAACTACATTGTCACCAGAAGAGCAATACAAAATGTACAAGTGATATATTAAAATCATCTTTCCAGCTTGAATTTCAATGATGCATTGGGGCAACGATTTTGTGAGAAACATCTTCACCCTTAAATAAAGATTTTCTTAATTCCTTACCTGTGTGATAATTAGATATCACCTTGTTTTCGCATTAAACAGACTTCCACATGAGAAAGCAGCAAGGATGCAGTGGCGTTAATGTTTCCTGGTGTCAACTTGTATTATTTCAGTAGACATTGAAATGAGGATGCATCTTGCTGCCTTTCCAATGAAGCAAGTTTAATTTAGTAATAGGTGAAAAACCATCCTTACAAAGGTGTTAATCAGAGACTTGGCTTTGTGGACACTTTTCAGAGAACAAATTTGTTAGCAAAAAATAAAGCCAGAAAATGAAGAGCTGTTTAATCACTCAATTGGATTTTTCTGCCAGCATATTTTTTTTCTCTGCAAACCACTGCTAAATTGTGCTTCCTCGCTGTTTTTATAAAATCAATGAATCAAATCTAACTCTGATTACATCAGAGAAGGCCAGGTACCCTACACCATAAGAGGGGGTTTGAAATTTTGACTTGTCTACTTAAAGATCACCAAAATCTGATAACAAGATCAATTACATCCCTGGGTGGGATTGAACCACCAACCTTTTAGTTAACAGCCGTACACACTAACTGATTGCGCCACAGAGACACTTTGCGAAAGTGCATACTGACAAAGGCTAATAAGCATTCATCTAAAACGTTTCCTAGAAAAACTTTAAAAAGTCAATAATCTGGAGAGTTTTTGTAAGATGTTTCTTCCATCAACCAACGAAGAAACACATTGGTACTTTCCCATGATGAGTGAGTGCTTCAGGATCTCTTGCACTTACATGTGCAGCAAAGTACAGCAATGGAAGCATGCTGGGCTCATAACCCAGAGGTAGGCAGATTGAAACTATCCTCTGCTGTATGCTTTTTTTTTTTTAATTAAAGTAATCCAAAACTGGGATTGATATTTTGGCTCTTTTATTTTTACTTAAAGTACAATAACTTTTACCATTTTAATTTGTTTTAATAGTATATTGACAGTATTGTTTTCTGTCAAAAATCCACTTAATTTTCTTTACCCTATTATTAAAATGGTAATTGACAAAAACAAACTACATTGTCACCAGAAGAGCAATACAAAATGTACAAGTGATATATTAAAATCATCTTTCCAGCTTGAATTTCAATGATGCATTGGGGCAACGATTTTGTGAGAAACATCTTCACCCTTAAATAAAGATTTTCTTAATTCCTTACCTGTGTGCTAATTAGATATCACCTTGTTTTCACATTAAACAGACTTCCACATGAGAAAGCAGCAAGGATGCAGTGGCGTTAATGTTTCCTGGTGTCAACCTGTATTATTTCAGTAGACATTGAAATGAGGATGCATCTTGCTGCCTTTCCAATGAAGCAAGTTTAATTTAGTAATAGGTGAAAAACCATCCTTACAAAGGTGTTAATCAGAGACTTGGCTTTGTGGACACTTTTCAGAGAACAAATTTGTTAGCATAAAAATAAAGCCAGAAAATAAAGAGCTGTTTAATCACTCAATTGGATTTTTCTGCCAGCATATTTTTTTTCTCTGCAACCCACTGCTAAATTGTGCTTCCTAGCTTTTTTTATAAAATCACTGAATCAAATCTAACTCTGATTACATCAGAGAAGGCCAGGTACCCTACACAATAACAGGGAGTATGAAATTTGACTTGTCTACTTAAAGATCACCAAAATCTGATCACAAGGTCAATTGCGTCCCTGGGTGGGATTGAACCACTAACCTTTTGGTTAATAGCCGTACACACTAACTGATTGCGCCACAGAGACACATTGTAAAAGTACATACTGACAAATGCTAATAAGCATTCATCTAAAACGTTTCCTAGAAAAACTTAAAAAAGTCAATAATCTGGAGAGTTTTTGTAAGATGTTTCTTCTATCAACCAACGAAGAAACACATTGGTACTTTCCCATGATGAGTGAGTGCTTCAGGATCTCTTGCACTTACATGTGCAGCAGAGTACAGCAATGGAAGCATGCTGGGCCCATAACCCAGAGGTAGGCAGATTGAAACTATCCTCTGCTATATGCATTTTTTTTTGTTAATTAAAGTAATCCAAAACTGGGATTGATATTTTGGCTCTTTTATTTTTACTTAAAGTACAATAACTCTTACCATTTTAATTTGTTTTAATAGTATATTGACAGTATTGTTTTCTTTCAAAAATCCACTTCATTTTCTTTACCCTATTATTAAAATGGTAATTGACAAAAACAAACTACATTGTCACCAGAAGAGCAATACAAAATGTACAAGTGATATATTAAAATCATCTTTCCAGCTTGAATTTCAATGATGCATTGGGGCAACGATTTTGTGAGAAACATCTTCACCCTTAAATAAAGATTTTCTTAATTCCTTACCTGTGTGCTAATTAGATATCACCTTGTTTTCACATTAAACAGACTTCCACATGAGAAAGCAGCAAGGATGCAGTGGCGTGAATGTTTCCTGGTGTCAACCTGTATTATTTCAGTAGACATTGAAATGAGGATGCATCTTGCTGCCTTTCCAATGAAGCAAGTTTAATTTAGTAATAGGTGAAAAACCATCCCTACAAAGGTGTTAATCAGAGACTTGGCTTTGTGGACACTTTTCAGAGAACAAATTTGTTAGCATAAAAATAAAGCCAGAAAATGAAGAGCTGTTTAATCACGCAATTTGATTTTTTTTGCCAGCATATTTCTTTTTCTCTGCAACCCACTGCTAAATTGTGCTTCCTAGCTGTTTTTTATAAAATCACTGAATCAAATCTAACTCTGATAACATCAGAGAAGGCCAGGTACCCTACACAATAAGATGGGGTTTGAAATATTGACTTGTCTACTTAAATATCACCAAAATCTGATCACAAGGTCAATTACGTCCCTGGGTGGGATTGAACCACCAACCTTTTGGTTAATAGCCTTACACACTAACCAATTGCACCACAGAGACACTTTGCATAAGTCCATACTGACAAAGGCTAATAAGCATTCATCTAGAACTTTTCCTAGAAAAACTTTAAAAAGTCAATAATCTGGAGAGTTTTTGTAAGATGTTTCTTCCATCAACCAATGAAGAAACACATTGGTACTTTCCCACGATGAGTGAGTGCTTCAGGATCTCTTGCACTTACATGTGCAGCAGAGTACTGCAATGGAAGCATGCTGGGCCCATAACCCAGAGATAGGTAGATTGAAACTATCCTCTGCTATATGCATTTTTTTTTGTTAATTAAAGTAATCCAAAACTGGGATTGATATTTTGTCTCTTTTATTTTTACTTAAAGTACAATAACTTTTACCATTTTAATTTATTTTAATAGTATATTGACAGTATTGTTTTCTTTCAAAAATCCACTTCATTTTCTTTACCCTATTATTAAAATGGTAATTGACAAAAACAAACTACATTGTCACCAGAAGAGCAATACAAAATGTACAAGTGATATATTAAAATCATCTTTCCAGCTTGAATTTCAATGATGCATTGGGGCAACGATTTTGTGAGAAACATCTTCACCCTTAAATAAAGATTTTCTTAATTCCTTACCTGTGTGCTAATTAGATATCACCTTGTTTTCACATTAAACAGACTTCCACATGAGAAAGCAGCAAGGATGCAGTGGCGTTAATGTTTCCTGGTGTCAACCTGTATTATTTCAGTAGACATTGAGATGAGGATGCATCTTGCTGCCTTTCTAATGAAGCAAGTTTAATTTAGTAATAGGTGAAAAACCATCCCTACAACGGTGTTAATCAGAGACTTGGCTTTGTGGACACTTTTCAGAGAACAAATTTGTTAGCATAAAAATAAACCAGAAAATGAAGAGCTGTTTAATCACTCAATTGGATTTTTTTGCCAGCATATTTTTTTTCTCTGCAACCCACTGCTAAATTGTGCTTCCTAGCTGTTTTTTATAAAATCACTGAATCAAATCTAACTCTGGTAACATCAGAGAAGGCCAGGTACCCTACACAATAAGAGGGGGTTTGAAATTTTGACTTGTCTACTTAAATATCACCAAAACCTGATCACAAGGTCAATTACGTCCCTGAGTGGGATTGAACCACCAACCTTTTGGTTAATAGCCTTACACACTAACCAATTGCACCACAGAGACACTTTGCAAAAGTCCATACTGACAAAGGCTAATAAGCATTCATCTAGAACGTTTCCTAGAAAAACTTTAAAAAGTCAATAATCTGGAGAGTTTTTGTAAGATGTTTCCTCCATCAACCAATGAAGAAACACATTGGTACTTTCCCATGATGAGTGAGTGCTTCAGGATCTCTTGCACTTACATGTGCAGCAGAGTACTGCAATGGAAGCATGCTGGGCCCATAACCCAGAGGTAGGCAGATTGAAACTATCCTTTGCTATATGCATTTTTTTTGTTAATTAAAGTAATCCAAAACTGGGATTGATATTTTGGCTCTTTTATTTTTACTTAAAGTACAATAACTCTTACCATTTTAATTTGTTTTAATAGTATATTGACAGTATTGTTTTCTTTCAAAAATCCACTTCATTTTCTTTACCCTATTATTAAAATGGTAATTGACAAAAACAAACTACATTGTCACCAGAGAGCAATACAAAATGTACAAGTGATATATTAAAATCATCTTTCCAGCTTGAATTTCAATGATGCATTGGGGCAACGATTTTGTGAGAAACATCTTCACCCTTAAATAAAGATTTTCTTATTTCCTTACCTGTGTGCTAATTAGATATCACCTTGTTTTCACATTAAACAGACTTCCACATGAGAAAGCAGCAAGGATGCAGTGGCGTTAATGTTTCCTGGTGTCAACTTGTATTATTTCAGTAGACATTGAAATGAGGATGCATCTTGCTGCCTTTCCAATGAAGCAAGTTTAATTTAGTAATAGGTGAAAAACCATCCCTACAAAGGTGTTAATCAGAGACTTTGCTTTGTGGACACTTTTCAGAGAACAAATTTGTTAGCATAAAAATAAAGCCAGAAAATGAAGAGCTGTTTAATCACTCAATTGGATTTTTCTGCCAGCATATTTCTTTTTCTCTACAACCCACTGCTAAATTGTGCTTCCTAGCTGTTTTTATAAATCACTGAATCAAATCTAACTCTGATTACATCAGAGAAGGCCAGGTACCCTACACCATAACAGGGGGTTTGAAATTTTGACTTGTCTACTTAAAGATCACCAAAATCTGATAACAAGGTCAATTACGTACCTGGGTGGGATTGAACCACCAATCTTTTGGTTAATAGCCGTACACACTAACTGATTGCGCCACAGAGACACATTGCAAAAGTATATACTGACAAGGGCTAATAAGCATTCATCTAAAACGTTTCCTAGAAAAACTTTAAAAAGTTAATAATCTGGTGAGTTTTTGTAAGATGTTTCTTCCATCAACCAACGAAGAAACACATTGGTACTTTCCCATGATGAGTGAGTGCTTCAGGATCTCTTGCACTTACATGTGCAGCAGAGTACAGCAATGGAAGCATGCTGGGCCCATAACCCAGAGGTAGGCAGATTGAAACTATCCTCTGCTATATGCATTTTTTTTTTGTTAATTAAAGTAATCCAAAACTGGGATTGATATTTTGGCTCTTTTATTTTTACTTAAAGTACAATAACTTTTACCATTTTAATTTGTTTTAATAGTATATTGACAGTATTGTTTTCTTTCAAAAATCCACTTAATTTTCTTTACCCTATTATTAAAATGGTAATTGACAAAAACAAACTACATTGTCACCAGAAGAGCAATACAAAATGTACAAGTGATATATTAAAATCATCTTTCCAGCTTGAATTTCAATGATGCATTGGGGCAACGATTTTGTGAGAAACATCTTCACCCTTAAATAAAGATTTTCTTAATTCCTTACCTGTGTGATAATTAGATATCACCTTGTTTTCGCATTAAACAGACTTCCACATGAGAAAGCAGCAAGGATGCAGTGGCGTTAATGTTTCCTGGTGTCAACTTGTATTATTTCAGTAGACATTGAAATGAGGATGCATCTTGCTGCCTTTCCAATGAAGCAAGTTTAATTTAGTAATAGGTGAAAAACCATCCTTACAAAGGTGTTAATCAGAGACTTGGCTTTGTGGACACTTTTCAGAGAACAAATTTGTTAGCATAAAAATAAAGCCAGAAAATGAAGAGCTGTTTAATCACTCAATTGGATTTTTCTGCCAGCATATTTTTTTTCTCTGCAAACCACTGCTAAATTGTGCTTCCTCGCTGTTTTTATAAAATCAATGAATCAAATCTAACTCTGATTACATCAGAGAAGGCCAGGTACCCTACACCATAAGAGGGGGTTTGAAATTTTGACTTGTCTACTTAAAGATCACCAAAATCTGATAACAAGATCAATTACATCCCTGGGTGGGATTGAACCACCAACCTTTTAGTTAATAGCCATACACACTAACTGATTGCGCCACAAAGACACTTTGCGGAAGTGCATACTGACAAAGGCTAATAAGCATTCATCTAAAACGTTTCCTAGAAAAACTTTAAAAAGTCAATAATCTGGAGAGTTTTTGTAAGATGTTTCTTCCATCAACCAATGAAGAAACACATTGGTACTTTCCCATGATGAGTGAGTGCTTCAGGATCTCTTGCACTTACATGTGCAGCAGAGTACTGCAATGGAAGCATGCTGGGCCCATAACCCAGAGATAGGTAGATTGAAACTATCCTCTGCTATATGCATTTTTTTTTGTGAATTAAAGTAATCCAAAACTGGGATTGATATTTTGTCTCTTTTATTTTTACTTAAAGTACAATAACTTTTACCATTTTAATTTGTTTTAATAGTATATTGACAGTATTGTTTTCTTTCAAAAATCCACTTCATTTTCTTTACCCTATTATTAAAATGGTAATTGACAAAAACAAACTACATTGTCACCAGAAGAGCAATACAAAATGTACAAGTGATATATTAAAATCATCTTTCCAGCTTGAATTTCAATGATGCATTGGGGCAACGATTTTGTGAGAAACATCTTCACCCTTAAATAAAGATTTTCTTAATTCCTTACCTGTGTGCTAATTAGATATCACCTTGTTTTCACATTAAACAGACTTCCACATGAGAAAGCAGCAAGGATGCAGTGGCGTTAATGTTTCCTGGTGTCAACCTGTATTATTTCAGTAGACATTGAAATGATGATGCATCTTGCTGCCTTTCCAATGAAGCAAGTTTAATTTAGTAATAGGTGAAAAACCATCCCTACAACGGTGTTAATCAGAGACTTGGCTTTGTGGACACTTTTCAGAGAACAAATTTGTTAGCATAAAAATAAACCAGAAAATGAAGAGCTGTTTAATCACTCAATTGGATTTTTTTGCCAGCATATTTTTTTTCTCTGCAACCCACTGCTAAATTGTGCTTCCTAGCTGTTTTTTATAAAATCACTGAATCAAATCTAACTCTGATAACATCAGAGAAGGCCAGGTACCCTACACAATAAGATGGGGTTTGAAATTTTGACTTGTCTACTTAAATATCACCAAAATCTGATCACAAGGTCAATTACGTCCCAGGGTGGGATTGAACCACCAACCTTTTGGTTAATAGCCTTACACACTAACCAATTGCACCACAGAGACACTTTGCAAACGTCCATACTGACAAAGGCTAATAAGCATTCATCTAGAACGTTTCCTAGAAAAACTTTAAAAAGTCAATAATCTGGAGAGTTTTTGTAAGATGTTTCTTCCATCAACCAATGAAGAAACACATTGGTACTTTCCCATGATGAGTGAGTGCTTCAGGATCTCTTGCACTTACATGTGCAGCAGAGTACTGCAATGGAAGCATGCTGGGCCCATAACCCAGAGGTAGGCAGATTGAAACTATCCTTTGCTATATGCATTTTTTTTTGTTAATTAAAGTAATCCAAAACTGGGATTGATATTTTGGCTCTTTTATTTTTACTTAAAGTACAATAACTTTTACCATTTTAATTTGTTTTGATAGTATATTGACAGTATTGTTTTCTTTCAAAAATCCACTTAATTTTCTTTACCCTATTATTAAAATTGTAATTGACAAAAACAAACTACATTGTCACCAGAAGAGCAATACAAAATGTACAAGTGATATATTAAAATCATCTTTCCAGCTTGAATTTCAATGATGCATTGGGGCAACGATTTTGTGAGAAACATCTTCACCCTTAAATAAAGATTTTCTTAATTCCTTACCTGTGTGCTAATTAGATATCACCTTGTTTTCACATTAAACAGACTTCCACATGAGAAAGCAGCAAGGATGCAGTGGCGTTAATGTTTCCTGGTGTCAACCTGTATTATTTCAGTAGACATTGAAATGAGGATGCATCTTGCTGCCTTTCCAATGAAGCAAGTTTAATTTAGTAATAGGTGAAAAACCATCCCTACAAAGGTGTTAATCAGAGACTTGGCTTTGTGGACACTTTTCAGAGAACAAATTTGTTAGCATAAAAATAAAGCCAGAAAATGAAGAGCTGTTTAATCACTCAATTGGATTTTTTTTGCCAGCATATTTTTTTTCTCTGCAACCCACTGCTAAATTGTGCTTCCTAGCAGTTTTTTATAAAATCACTGAATCAAATCTAACTCTGATTACATCAGAGAAGGCCAGGTACCCTACACAATAAGAGGGGGTTTGAAATTTTGACTTGTCTACTTAAATATCACCAAAATCTGATCACAAGGTCAATTACGTCCCTGGGTGGGATTGAACCACCAACCTTTTGGTTAATAGCCGAACACACTAACCGATTGCGCCACAGAGACACTTTGCAAAAAGTACATACTGACAAAGGCTAATAAGCATACATCTAGAACGTTTCCTAGAAAAACATTAAAAAAACAATAATCTGGAGAGTTTTTGTAAGATGTTTCTTCTATCAACCAACGAATAAACACATTGGTACTTTCCCATGATGAGTGAGTGCTTCAGGATCTCTTGCACTTACATGTGCAGCAGAGTACTGCAATGGAAGCATGCTGGACCCATAACCCAGAGGTAGGCAGATTGAAACTATCCTTTGCTATATGCATTTTTTTTTGTTAATTTAAGTAATCAAAACTGGGATTGATATTTTTGCTCTTTTATTTTTACTTAAAGTACAATAACTTTTACCATTTTAATTTGTTTTAATAGTATATTGACAGTATAGTTTTCTTTCAAAAATCCACTTAATTTTCTTTACCCTATTATTAAAATGGTAATTGACAAAAAAAACTACATTGTCACCAGAAGAGCAATACAAAATGTACAAGTGATATATTAAAATCATCTTTCCAGCTTGAATTTCAATGATGCATTGGGGCAACAATTTTGTGAGAAACATCTTCACCCTTAAATAAAGATTTTCGTAATTCCTTACCTGTGTGCTAATTAGATATCACCTTGTTTTCACATTAAACAGACTTCCACATGAGAAAGCAGCAAGGATGCAGTGGCGTTAATGTTTCCTGGTTTCAACCTGTATTATTTCAGTAGACATTGAAATGAGGATGCATCTTGCTGCCTTTCCAATGAAGCAAGTTTAATTTAGTAATAGGTGAAAAACCATCCCTACAAAGGTGTTAATCAGAGACTTGGCTTTGTGGACACTTTTCAGAGAACAAATTTGTTAGCATAAAAATAAAGCCAGAAAATGAAGAGCTGTTTAATCACGCAATTTGATTTTTTTGCCAGCATATTTCTTTTTCTCTGCAACCCACTGCTAAATTGTGCTTCCTAGATGTTTTTATAAAATCACTGAATCAAATCTAACTCTGATTACATCTGAGAAGGCCAGGTACCCTACACAATAACAGGGGGTATGAAATTTGACTTGTCTACTTAAAGATCACCAAAATCTGATAACAAGGTCAATTACGTCCCTGGGTGGGATTGAACCACCAACCTTTTGGTTAATAGCCGTACACACTAACTGATTGCGCCACAGAGACACTTTGCAAAAGTACATACTGACAAATGCTAATAAGCATTCATTTAAAACGTTTCCTAGAAAAACTTAAAAAAGTCAATAATCTGGAGAGTTTTTGTAAGATGTTTCTTCTATCAACCAACGAAGAAACACATTGGTACTTTCCCATGATGAGTGAGTGCTTCAGGATCTCTTGCACTTACATGTGCAGCACAGTACAGCAATGGAAGCATGCTGGGCCCATAACCCAGAGGTAGGCAGATTGAAACTATCCTCTGCTATATGCATTTTTTTTTGTTAATTAAAGTAATCCAAAACTGGGATTGATATTTTGGCTCTTTTATTTTTACTTAAAGTACAATAACTTTTACCATTTTAATTTGTTTTAATAGTATATTGACAGTATTGTTTTCTTTCAATAATCCACTTCATTTTCTTTACCCTATTATTAAAATGGTAATTGACAAAAACAAACTACATTGTCACCAGAAGAGCAATACAAAATGTACAAGTGATATATTAAAATCATCTTTCCAGCTTGAATTTCAATGATGCATTGGGGCAACGATTTTGTGAGAAACATCTTCACCCTTAAATAAAGATTTTCTTAATTCCGTACCTGTGTGATAATTAGATATCACCTTGTTTTCGCATTAAACAGACTTCCACATGAGAAAGCAGCAAGGATGCAGTGGCGTTAATGTTTCCTGGTGTCAACTTGTATTATTTCAGTAGACATTGAAATGAGGATGCATCTTGCTGCCTTTCCAATGAAGCAAGTTTAATTTAGTAATAGGTGAAAAACCATCCTTACAAAGGTGTTAATCAGAGACTTGGCTTTGTGGACACTTTTCAGAGAACAAATTTGTTAGCATAAAAATAAAGCCAGAAAATGAAGAGCTGTTTAATCACTCAATTGGATTTTTCTGCCAGCATATTTTTTTTCTCTGCAAACCACTGCTAAATTGTGCTTCCTAGCTGTTTTTATAAAAGCAATGAATCAAATCTAACTCTGATTACATCAGAGAAGGCCAGGTACCCTACACCATAAGAGGGGGTTTGAAATTTTGACTTGTCTACTTAAAGATCACCAAAATCTGATAACAAGATCAATTACATCCCTGGGTGGGATTGAACCACCAACCTTTTAGTTAATAGCCATACACACTAACTGATTGCGCCACAGAGACACTTTGCATAAGTGCATACTGACAAAGGCTAATAAACATTCATCTAAAACGTTTCCTAGAAAAACTTTAAAAAGTCAATAATCTGGAGAGTTTTTGTAAGATGTTTCTTCCATCAACCAATGAAGAAACACATTGGTACTTTCCCATGATGAGTGAGTGCTTCAGGATCTCTTGCACTTACATGTGCAGCAGAGTACAGCAATGGAAGCATGCTGGGCTCATAACCCAGAGGTAGGCAGATTGAAACTATCCTCTGCTGTATGCTTTTTTTTTTTAATTAAAGTAATCCAAAACTGGGATTGATATTTTGGCTCTTTTATTTTTACTTAAAGTACAATAACTTTTACCATTTTAATTTGTTTTAATAGTATATTGACAGTATTGTTTTCTTTCAAAAATCCACTTAATTTTCTTTACCCTATTATTAAAATGGTAATTGACAAAAACAAACTACATTGTCACCAGAAGAGCAATACAAAATGTACAAGTGATATATTAAAATCATCTTTCCAGCTTGGATTTCAATGATGCATTGGGGCAACGATTTTGTGAGAAACATCTTCTCCCTTAAATAAAGATTTTCTTAATTCCTTACCTGTGTGCTAATTAGATATCACCTTGTTTTCGCATTAAACAGACTTCCACATGAGAAAGCAGCAAGGATGCAGTGGCGTTAATGTTTCCTGGTGTCAACCTGTATTATTTCAGTAGACATTGAAATGAGGATGCATCTTGCTGCCTTTCCAATGAAGCAAGTTTAATTTAGTAATAGGTGAAAAACCATCCTTACAAAGGTGTTAATCAGAGACTTGGCTTTGTGGACACTTTTCAGAGAACAAATTTGTTAGCATAAAAATAAACCAGAAAATGAAGAGCTGTTTAATAACTCAATTGGATTTTTTTGCCAGCATATTTTTTTTCTCTGCAACCCACTGCTAAATTGTGCTTCCTAGCTGTTTTTTATAAAATCACTGAATCAAATCTAACTCTGATAACATCAGAGAAGGCCAGGTACCCTACACAATAAGAGGGGGTTTGAAATTTTGACTTGTCTACTTAAAGATCACCAAAATCTGATCACAAGGTCAATTACGTCCCTGGGTGGGATAGAACCACCAACCTTTTGGTTAATAGCCTTACACACTAACCAATTGCACCACAGAGACACTTTGCAAAAAGTACATACTGACAAAGGCTAATAAGCATTCATCAAGAACGTTTCCTAGAAAAACTTTAAAAAGTCAATAATCTGGAGAGTTTTTGTAAGATGTTTCTTCCATCAACCAATGAAGAAACACATTGGTACTTTCCCATGATGAGTGAGTGCTTCAGGATCTCTTGCACTTACATGTGCAGCAGAGTACTGCAATGGAAGCATGCTGGGCCCATAACCCAGAGATAGGCAGATTGAAACTATCCTTTGCTATATGCATTTTTTTTTGTTAATTAAAGTAATCCAAAACTGGGATTGATATTTTGGCTCTTTTATTTTTACTTAAAGTACAATAACTTTTACCATTTTAATTTGTTTTAATAGTATATTGACAGTATTGTTTTCTTTCAAAAATCCACTTAATTTTCTTTACCCTATTATTAAAATGGTAATTGACAAAAACAAACTACATTGTCACCAGAAGAGCAATACAAAATGTACAAGTGATATATTAAAATCATCTTTCCAGCTTGAATTTCAATGATGCATTGGGGCAACGATTTTGTGAGAAACATCTTCACCCTTAAATAAAGATTTTCTTAATTCCTTACCTGTGTGCTAATTAGATATCACCTTGTTTTCACATTAAACAGACTTCCACATGAGAAAGCAGCAAGGATGCAGTGGCGTTAATGTTTCCTGGTGTCAACCTGTATTATTTCAGTAGACATTGAAATGAGGATGCATCTTGCTGCCTTTCCAATGAAGCAAGTTTAATTTAGTAATAGGTGAAAAACCATCCCTACAAAGGTGTTAATCAGAGACTTGGCTTTGTGGACACTTTTCAGAGAACAAATTTGTTAGCATAAAAATAAACCAGAAAATGAAGAGCTGTTTAATAACTCAATTGGATTTTTTTGCCAGCATATTTTTTTTCTCTGCAACCCACTGCTAAATTGTGCTTCCTAGCTGTTTTTTATAAAATCACTGAATCAAATCTAACTGATAACATCAGAGAAGGCCAGGTACCCTACACAATAAGAGGGGGTTTGAAATTTTGACTTGTCTACTTAAAGATCACCAAAATCTGATCACAAGGTCAATTACGTCCCTGGGTGGGATTGAACCACCAACCTTTTGGTTAATAGCCTTACACACTAACCAATTGCGCCACAGAGACACTTTGCAAAAGTACATACTGACAAAGGCTAATAAGCATTCATCTAGAACGTTTCCTAGAAAAACTTTAAAAAGTCAATAATCTGGAGAGTTTTTGTAAGATGTTTCTTCCATCAACCAATGAAGAAACACATTGGTACTTTCCCATGATGAGTGAGTGCTTCAGGATCTTTTGCACTTACATGTGCAGCAGAGTACTGCAATGGAAGCATGCTGGGCCCATAACCCAGAGGTAGGCAGATTGAAACTATCCTTTGCTATATGCATTTTTTTTGTTAATTAAAGTAATCCAAAACTGGGATTGATATTTTGGCTCTTTTATTTTTACTTAAAGTACAATAACTTTTACCATTTTAATTTGTTTTGATAGTATATTGACAGTATTGTTTTCTTTCAAAAATCCACTTAATTTTCTTTACCCTATTATTAAAATGGTAATTGACAAAAACAAACTACATTGTCACCAGAAGAGCAATACAAAATGTACAAGTGATATATTAAAATCATCTTTCCAGCTTGAATTTCAATGATGCATTGGGGCAACGATTTTGTGAGAAACATCTTCACCCTTAAATAAAGATTTTCTTAATTCCTTACCTGTGTGATGTCAAAGTCAGAAAAATATCTCTACACACACTGCCATATTTGCACCTCATACTGGTCCGCACTGCGCATGCGTACGCTCTCCCGTACGTGCACATACTCACAGTCGCGGGCACCCGCAGGCGCACGGTATGCGTATTTACGGTAGAGTTTATGTAATCGTAGCGTGCGACTCATTCGTTACATATTTTCACTAATAATGTATTTTGTAGATCATGGTCCCTTTGATAGATTCTGAAAGTTTAGTTAACATAGCATGTTCCTGAACAGAGAGATCCCTCTTTGTATTGTACGAAGGGTCTAACAGGGGTCATACAGTAGTGTTTGGTACCCATCGGAAGAGTATTTAAATAGCAATATTCCGGTGTTGGTTTGGAGCGGATTAATCGCTCGTGCGAATAGTTATGGACATAAGAAGTTTATGTCCATTTACTATTATTTGTTCTTACTTAGTCATGCGGCGGGAAACCCAGTATCCCACCCACCTGGACAGTTGGAAACAGTCACAGCCCACCTGTATGAATCAACCTATGACCTTTTGTTATAATGCGAAGCCGAATTCCTGTGTCCAATGAACAATGAGATTGTAGGGACCATTGAATTGTATTGTGTGTGGGGCATAAATAGGCAGGCCGACCGTATCCAGTTCACTCTCTTCAACGGTTCTCATTGCTGATAATCGGGAGCTGGATATCGAGGCGCATGCGATCGTTTCCCCTTGTGCGTAAGTTCTCTCCGCAATCATATTGTCTTGATGTTATTGTAAGCCATCTCTCTCTCCCCTCTTTCTCCCTTATTTTCCCTTGATTGTATTGTATTGTATTGCATTGTATTTCTTGTGTAGTTATCTGGTTAGTTAGTCTATGTTATATTGTAGTGTATGATTTGTTCTGTGATTCTTTTGCAAGTATAATAGTCATAATACATATAATAGGTTTTGGACCCTAAGCCCAGGTATCTGTGTATTTCTTATAGTGTTAAGTATTCCCTTAGCGTCGGTGACGCTCAAGCAGCTTTGTAGTTAATCAGGTTACACCAGGTTGCACTTACACTCTGTCACCACACTAAGGTTTACTGTATATTTCGTTGTTAAAGGTATAGATATAAAGGTTTAACGTTATAAGCGTCTGCACCGCTGGTGATCTCCTCGTGGTCCCGAGCGTCCGCTACGCTATAGCGAATCATTACGTTAGTCGGCAGCCAATAGCGTGCCTGCCTGTGATCTCTGGGCCGTAAGCGAACGTGACGCTTGAGCGTCTCGACTACGGTTGAGCGATCGCTACGCAACTTGCGTACCCTTACGGTACTTCATACGTAGATAGCGTACAGTGTTCTTAGACCTCTTAAAGTGTTTTATATACGATAAATATTTAGCTTTATCAATTGGGGGCCGTCCAGTCCTTCACATATCTGCACTAGGTAATATCAGCAGACATTATCCATCAGCAAAGGGCGGGAGGTTGTATCCCTCGTAGTGCTGACGCGATAAGCGTCTGCTTCGCTTAGGTAAAGGGTGCTGAAGGAATCCGGGAACCGGAGGTAAGAGCAAAACGCTAGTGTCTTTTAAAACTGTTTATTTTTCTGTCTTGCACGCACACATATATATCTGCATTTCCTTTTTCATTTGTGTATTTTCGTATGTCACTCTCCTGTTTGCCAGTTTATAGTTGATAAAAGTGCTAAAAGAGATTTGCCGTTATTTCATAGTTTAAGAATAGAGGTAATATAGTTAAAGTATAGACAAACACACAGTTTTTGCCTGGGAGATAAGGCGAAGTCAGTGTGGTGTGTGGTAGATGATCAAGGATCATCTACATTGATAAAAGTATAAATTGTGTTACGGTGGATCTTTGCTTTGCGTACACGTGTCTCTAACAAAGACTTGCGTACGCAATCCAAAGGCCGACGCACGCAGCGTATATTACGCAACGGAGCGTCTGGGTACGCCCACGTTACTCAAACAACAGGCGATAAGTAGCGCAACGCGGTAAATAACGCAAAGCGATAAATAGCACAAATTGATTTCAGCTTTCCAAAACTTAGTTTAAATACCTTACTTTACTGTAATACCTCTGGGGAGAGCTATCAGACTACAGGAAATGATTTTTCTGATCAGAAAACTATAAGAATGATAGTGGGTTGAAAACGGTATGAGTGTATTGAATCCCGCTTTGTGGACTTTGTGGTCTATGTGATAAAACGGTATTAAATCCCGCTTTGTGGACTTTGTGATCTGTGTGATCTAATGAGCACGGCCTGAAGTGCCAATATCTCTCTTTTGCAAAGAGCTGCGCATTGGAAAATTCAGGGCTGTGTCGTGTAGACGATGGCCTAACAGGAGGCTTTAAAATGTTCTTTCTAGTGTCCTTCGTTTGGGAGAAAAATGCAATGGTACAAGACAGCTTTTCCTTGCCAATATCTCTCTTTTGCAAAGAGCTGCGCATTGGAAAATTCAGGGCTATGTCGTGCAGATGATGGCCTAACAGGAGGCTTTAAAATTTTCTTTCTAGTGTCCTTCGTTTGGGAGAAAAATGCAAAGGTACAAGACAGCTTTTCCTTGCCAATATCTCTCTTTTGCAAAGAGCTACGCATTGGAAAATTCAGGGCTATGTCGTGTAGATGATGGCCTAACAGGAGGCTTTAAAATTGTCTTTCTAGTGACCTTCGTTTGGGAGAAAAATGCAAAGGTACAAGACAGCTTTTCCTTGCCAATATCTCTCTTTTGCAAAGAGCTGCGCATTGGAAAATTCAGGGCTATGTCGTGTAGATGATGGCCTAAGAGGGGGCTTTAAAATTTTCTTTCTAGTGTCCTTCGTTTGGGAGAAAAATGCAAAGGTACAAGACAGCTTTTCCTTGCCAATATCTCTCTTTTGCAAAGAGCTACGCATTGGAAAATTCAGGGCTATGTCGTGTAGATGATGGCCTAACAGGAGGCTTTAAAATTTTCTTTCTAGTGTCCTTCGTTTGGGAGAAAAATGCAATGGTACAAGACAGCTTTTCCTTGCCAATATCTCTCTTTTGCAAAGAGCTGCGCATTGGAAAATTCAGGGCTATGTCGTGTAGATGATGGCCTAACAGGAGGCTTTAAAATTTTCTTTCTAGTGTCCTTCGTTTGGTAGAAAAATGCAAAGGTACAAGACAGCTTTTCCTTGCCAATATCTCTCTTTTGCAAAGAGCTACGCATTGGAAAATTCAGGGCTATGTCGTGTAGATGATGGCCTAACAGGAGGCTTTAAAATTTTCTTTCTAGTGACCTTCGTTTGGGAGAAAAATGCAAAGGTACAAGACAGCTTTTCCTTGCCAATATCTCTCTTTTGCAAAGAGCTGCGCATTGGAAAATTCAGGGCTATGTCGTGTAGATGATGGCCTAACAGGAGGCTTTAAAATGTTCTTTCTAGTGTCCTTCGTTTGGGAGAAAAATGCAATGGTACAAGACAGCTTTTCCTTGCCAATATCTCTCTTTTGCAAAGAGCTGCGCATTGGAAAATTCAGGGCTATGTCGTGTAGATGATGGCCTAACAGGAGGCTTTAAAATTTTCTTTCTAGTGTCCTTCGTTTGGGAGAAAAATGCAATGGTACAAGACAGCTTTTCCTTGCCAATATCTCTCTTTTGCAAAGAGCTGCGCATTGGAAAATTCAGGGCTATGTCGTGTAGATGATGGCCTAACAGGAGGCTTTAAAATTTTCTTTCTAGTTTCCTTCGTTTGGGAGAAAAATGCAAAGGTACAAGACAGCTTTTCCTTGCCAATATCTCTCTTTTGCAAAGAGCTGCGCATTGGAAAATTCAGGGCTATGTCGTGTAGATGATGGCCTAACAGGAGGCTTTAAAATTTTCTTTCTAGTGTCCTTCGTTTGGGAGAAAAATGCAATGGTACAAGACAGCTTTTCCTTGCCAATATCTCTCTATTGCAAAGAGCTGCGCATTGGAAAATTCAGGGCTATGTCGTGTAGATGATGGCCTAACAGGAGGCTTTAAAATGTTCTTTCTAGTATCCTTCGTTTGGGAGAAAAATGCAATGGTACAAGACAGCTTTTCCTTGCCAATATATCTCTTTTGCAAAGAGCTGCGCATTGGAAAATTCAGGGCTATGTCGTGTAGATGATGGCCTAACAGGAGGCTTTAAAATGTTCTTTCTAGTGTCCTTCGTTTGGGAGAAAAATGCAATGGTACAAGACAGCTTTTCCTTGCCAATATCTCTCTTTTGCAAAGAGCTGCGCATTGGAAAATTCAGGGCTATGTCGTGTAGATGATGGCCTAACAGGAGGCTTTAAAATTTTCTTTCTAGTGTCCTTCGTTTGGGAGAAAAATGCAATGGTACAAGACAGCTTTTCCTTGCCAATATCTCTCTTTTGCAAAGAGCTGCGCATTGGAAAATTCAGGGCTATGTCGTGTAGATGATGGCCTAACAGGAGGCTTTAAAATTTTCTTTCTAGTGACCTTCGTTTGGGAGAAAAATGCAAAGGTACAAGACAGCTTTTCCTTGCCAATATCTCTCTTTTGCAAAGAGCTGCGCATTGGAAAATTCAGGGCTATGTCGTGTAGATGATGGCCTAACAGGAGGCTTTAAAATTTTCTTTCTAGTGTCCTTCGTTTGGGAGAAAAATGCAAAGGTACAAGACAGCTTTTCCTTGCCAATATCTCTCTTTTGCAAAGAGCTACGCATTGGAAAATTCAGGGCTATGTCGTGTAGATGATGGCCTAACAGGAGGCTTTAAAATTTTCTTTCTAGTGTCCTTCGTTTGGGAGAAAAATGCAAAGGTACAAGACAGCTTTTCCTTGCCAATATCTCTCTTTTGCAAAGAGCTACGCATTGGAAAATTCAGGGCTATGTCGTGTAGATGATGGCCTAACAGGAGGCTTTAAAATTTTCTTTCTAGTGTCCTTCGTTTGGGAGAAAAATGCAATGGTACAAGACAGCTTTTCCTTGCCAATATCTCTCTTTTGCAAAGAGCTGCGCATTGGAAAATTCAGGGCTATGTCGTGTAGATGATGGCCTAACAGGAGGCTTTAAAATTTTCTTTCTAGTGTCCTTCGTTTGGGAGAAAAATGCAAAGGTACAAGACAGCTTTTCCTTGCCAATATCTCTCTTTTGCAAAGAGCTGTGCATTGGAAAATTCAGGGCTATGTCGTGTAGATGATGGCCTAACAGGAGGCTTTAAAATTTTCTTTCTAGTGTCCTTCGTTTGGGAGAAAAATGCAATGGTACAAGACAGCTTTTCCTTGCCAATATCTCTCTTTTGCAAAGAGCTGCGCATTGGAAAATTCAGGGCTATGTCGTGTAGATGATGGCCTAACAGGAGGCTTTAAAATGTTCTTTCTAGTGTCCTTCGTTTGGGAGAAAAATGCAATGGTACGAGACAGCTTTTCCTTGCCAATATCTCTCTTTTGCAAAGAGCTGCGCATTGGAAAATTCAGGGCTATGTCGTGTAGATGATGGCCTAACAGGAGGCTTTAAAATGTTCTTTCTAGTGTCCTTCGTTTGGGAGAAAAATGCAATGGTACAAGACAGCTTTTCCTTGCCAATATCTCTCTTTTGCAAAGAGCTGCGCATTGGAAAATTCAGGGCTATGTCGTGTAGATGATGGCCTAACAGGAGGCTTTAAAATTTTCTTTCTAGTGTCCTTCGTTTGGGAGAAAAATGCAATGGTACAAGACAGCTTTTCCTTGCCAATATCTCTCTTTTGCAAAGAGCTGCGCATTGGAAAATTCAGGGCTATGTCGTGTAGATGATGGCCTAACAGGAGGCTTTCAAATTTTCTTTCTAGTTTCCTTCGTTTGGGAGAAAAATGCAAAGGTACAAGACAGCTTTTCCTTGCCAATATCTCTCTTTTGCAAAGAGCTGCGCATTGGAAAATTCAGGGCTATGTCGTGTAGATGATGGCCTAACAGGAGGCTTTAAAATTTTCTTTCTAGTGTCCTTCGTTTGGGAGAAAAATGCAATGGTACAAGACAGCTTTTCCTTGCCAATATCTCTCTATTGCAAAGAGCTGCGCATTGGAAAATTCAGGGCTATGTCGTGTAGATGATGGCCTAACAGGAGGCTTTAAAATTTTCTTTCTAGTGTCCTTCGTTTGGGAGAAAAATGCAATGGTACAAGACAGCTTTTCCTTGCCAATATCTCTCTTTTGCAAAGAGCTGCGCATTGGAAAATTCAGGGCTATGTCGTGTAGATGATGGCCTAACAGGAGGCTTTCAAATTTTCTTTCTAGTTTCCTTCGTTTGGGAGAAAAATGCAAAGGTACAAGACAGCTTTTCCTTGCCAATATCTCTCTTTTGCAAAGAGCTGCGCATTGGAAAATTCAGGGCTATGTCGTGTAGATGATGGCCTAACAGGAGGCTTTAAAATTTTCTTTCTAGTGTCCTTCGTTTGGGAGAAAAATGCAATGGTACAAGACAGCTTTTCCTTGCCAATATCTCTCTATTGCAAAGAGCTGCGCATTGGAAAATTCAGGGCTATGTCGTGTAGATGATGGCCTAACAGGAGGCTTTAAAATGTTCTTTCTAGTGTCCTTCGTTTGGGAGAAAAATGCAATGGTACAAGACAGCTTTTCCTTGCCAATATATCTCTTTTGCAAAGAGCTGCGCATTGGAAAATTCAGGGCTATGTCGTGTAGATGATGGCCTAACAGGAGGCTTTAAAATGTTCTTTCTAGTGTCCTTCGTTTGGGAGAAAAATGCAATGGTACAAGACAGCTTTTCCTTGCCAATATCTCTCTTTTGCAAAGAGCTGCGCATTGGAAAATTCAGGGCTATGTCGTGTAGATGATGGCCTAACAGGAGGCTTTCAAATTTTCTTTCTAGTTTCCTTCGTTTGGGAGAAAAATGCAAAGGTACAAGACAGCTTTTCCTTGCCAATATCTCTCTTTTGCAAAGAGCTGCGCATTGGAAAATTCAGGGCTATGTCGTGTAGATGATGGCCTAACAGGAGGCTTTAAAATTTTCTTTCTAGTGTCCTTCGTTTGGGAGAAAAATGCAATGGTACAAGACAGCTTTTCCTTGCCAATATCTCTCTATTGCAAAGAGCTGCGCATTGGAAAATTCAGGGCTATGTCGTGTAGATGATGGCCTAACAGGAGGCTTTAAAATTTTCTTTCTAGTGTCCTTCGTTTGGGAGAAAAATGCAATGGTACAAGACAGCTTTTCCTTGCCAATATCTCTCTTTTGCAAAGAGCTGCGCATTGGAAAATTCAGGGCTATGTCGTGTAGATGATGGCCTAACAGGAGGCTTTCAAATTTTCTTTCTAGTTTCCTTCGTTTGGGAGAAAAATGCAAAGGTACAAGACAGCTTTTCCTTGCCAATATCTCTCTTTTGCAAAGAGCTGCGCATTGGAAAATTCAGGGCTATGTCGTGTAGATGATGGCCTAACAGGAGGCTTTAAAATTTTCTTTCTAGTGTCCTTCGTTTGGGAGAAAAATGCAATGGTACAAGACAGCTTTTCCTTGCCAATATCTCTCTATTGCAAAGAGCTGCGCATTGGAAAATTCAGGGCTATGTCGTGTAGATGATGGCCTAACAGGAGGCTTTAAAATGTTCTTTCTAGTGTCCTTCGTTTGGGAGAAAAATGCAATGGTACAAGACAGCTTTTCCTTGCCAATATATCTCTTTTGCAAAGAGCTGCGCATTGGAAAATTCAGGGCTATGTCGTGTAGATGATGGCCTAACAGGAGGCTTTAAAATGTTCTTTCTAGTGTCCTTCGTTTGGGAGAAAAATGCAATGGTACAAGACAGCTTTTCCTTGCCAATATCTCTCTTTTGCAAAGAGCTGCGCATTGGAAAATTCAGGGCTATGTCGTGTAGATGATGGCCTAACAGGAGGCTTTAAAATTTTCTTTCTAGTGTCCTTCGTTTGGGAGAAAAATGCAATGGTACAAGACAGCTTTTCCTTGCCAATATCTCTCTTTTGCAAAGAGCTGCGCATTGGAAAATTCAGGGCTATGTCGTGTAGATGATGGCCTAACAGGAGGCTTTAAAATTTTCTTTCTAGTGACCTTCGTTTGGGAGAAAAATGCAAAGGTACAAGACAGCTTTTCCTTGCCAATATCTCTCTTTTGCAAAGAGCTGCGCATTGGAAAATTCAGGGCTGTGTCGTGTAGACGATGGCCTAACAGGAGGCTTTAAAATGTTCTTTCTAGTGTCCTTCGTTTGGGAGAAAAATGCAATGGTACAAGACAGCTTTTCCTTGCCAATATCTCTCTTTTGCAAAGAGCTGCGCATTGGAAAATTCAGGGCTATGTCGTGCAGATGATGGCCTAACAGGAGGCTTTAAAATTTTCTTTCTAGTGTCCTTCGTTTGGGAGAAAAATGCAAAGGTACAAGACAGCTTTTCCTTGCCAATATCTCTCTTTTGCAAAGAGCTACGCATTGGAAAATTCAGGGCTATGTCGTGTAGATGATGGCCTAACAGGAGGCTTTAAAATTGTCTTTCTAGTGACCTTCGTTTGGGAGAAAAATGCAAAGGTACAAGACAGCTTTTCCTTGCCAATATCTCTCTTTTGCAAAGAGCTGCGCATTGGAAAATTCAGGGCTATGTCGTGTAGATGATGGCCTAAGAGGGGGCTTTAAAATTTTCTTTCTAGTGTCCTTCGTTTGGGAGAAAAATGCAAAGGTACAAGACAGCTTTTCCTTGCCAATATCTCTCTTTTGCAAAGAGCTACGCATTGGAAAATTCAGGGCTATGTCGTGTAGATGATGGCCTAACAGGAGGCTTTCAAATTTTCTTTCTAGTTTCCTTCGTTTGGGAGAAAAATGCAAAGGTACAAGACAGCTTTTCCTTGCCAATATCTCTCTTTTGCAAAGAGCTGCGCATTGGAAAATTCAGGGCTATGTCGTGTAGATGATGGCCTAACAGGAGGCTTTAAAATTTTCTTTCTAGTGTCCTTCGTTTGGGAGAAAAATGCAATGGTACAAGACAGCTTTTCCTTGCCAATATCTCTCTATTGCAAAGAGCTGCGCATTGGAAAATTCAGGGCTATGTCGTGTAGATGATGGCCTAACAG
This sequence comes from Pseudophryne corroboree, assembly GCF_028390025.1. NCBI lineage: Eukaryota > Metazoa > Chordata > Amphibia > Anura > Myobatrachidae > Pseudophryne > Pseudophryne corroboree. The sequence continues at coordinate 8,279 of NW_026968019.1, read as the reverse complement.
GAGGCTTTAAAATGTTCTTTCTAGTGTCCTTCGTTTGGGAGAAAAATGCAATGGTACAAGACAGCTTTTCCTTGCCAATATATCTCTTTTGCAAAGAGCTGCGCATTGGAAAATTCAGGGCTATGTCGTGTAGATGATGGCCTAACAGGAGGCTTTAAAATGTTCTTTCTAGTGTCCTTCGTTTGGGAGAAAAATGCAATGGTACAAGACAGCTTTTCCTTGCCAATATCTCTCTTTTGCAAAGAGCTGCGCATTGGAAAATTCAGGGCTATGTCGTGTAGATGATGGCCTAACAGGAGGCTTTAAAATTTTCTTTCTAGTGTCCTTCGTTTGGGAGAAAAATGCAATGGTACAAGACAGCTTTTCCTTGCCAATATCTCTCTTTTGCAAAGAGCTGCGCATTGGAAAATTCAGGGCTATGTCGTGTAGATGATGGCCTAACAGGAGGCTTTAAAATTTTCTTTCTAGTGACCTTCGTTTGGGAGAAAAATGCAAAGGTACAAGACAGCTTTTCCTTGCCAATATCTCTCTTTTGCAAAGAGCTGCGCATTGGAAAATTCAGGGCTGTGTCGTGTAGACGATGGCCTAACAGGAGGCTTTAAAATGTTCTTTCTAGTGTCCTTCGTTTGGGAGAAAAATGCAATGGTACAAGACAGCTTTTCCTTGCCAATATCTCTCTTTTGCAAAGAGCTGCGCATTGGAAAATTCAGGGCTATGTCGTGCAGATGATGGCCTAACAGGAGGCTTTAAAATTTTCTTTCTAGTGTCCTTCGTTTGGGAGAAAAATGCAAAGGTACAAGACAGCTTTTCCTTGCCAATATCTCTCTTTTGCAAAGAGCTACGCATTGGAAAATTCAGGGCTATGTCGTGTAGATGATGGCCTAACAGGAGGCTTTAAAATTGTCTTTCTAGTGACCTTCGTTTGGGAGAAAAATGCAAAGGTACAAGACAGCTTTTCCTTGCCAATATCTCTCTTTTGCAAAGAGCTGCGCATTGGAAAATTCAGGGCTATGTCGTGTAGATGATGGCCTAAGAGGGGGCTTTAAAATTTTCTTTCTAGTGTCCTTCGTTTGGGAGAAAAATGCAAAGGTACAAGACAGCTTTTCCTTGCCAATATCTCTCTTTTGCAAAGAGCTGCGCATTGGAAAATTCAGGGCTATGTCGTGTAGATGATGGCCTAACAGGAGGCTTTAAAATTTTCTTTCTAGTGTCCTTCGTTTGGGAGAAAAATGCAATGGTACAAGACAGCTTTTCCTTGCCAATATCTCTCTTTTGCAAAGAGCTGCGCATTGGAAAATTCAGGGCTATGTCGTGTAGATGATGGCCTAACAGGAGGCTTTAAAATTTTCTTTCTAGTGACCTTCGTTTGGGAGAAAAATGCAAAGGTACAAGACAGCTTTTCCTTGCCAATATCTCTCTTTTGCAAAGAGCTGCGCATTGGAAAATTCAGGGCTGTGTCGTGTAGACGATGGCCTAACAGGAGGCTTTAAAATGTTCTTTCTAGTGTCCTTCGTTTGGGAGAAAAATGCAATGGTACAAGACAGCTTTTCCTTGCCAATATCTCTCTTTTGCAAAGAGCTGCGCATTGGAAAATTCAGGGCTATGTCGTGCAGATGATGGCCTAACAGGAGGCTTTAAAATTTTCTTTCTAGTGTCCTTCGTTTGGGAGAAAAATGCAAAGGTACAAGACAGCTTTTCCTTGCCAATATCTCTCTTTTGCAAAGAGCTACGCATTGGAAAATTCAGGGCTATGTCGTGTAGATGATGGCCTAACAGGAGGCTTTAAAATTGTCTTTCTAGTGACCTTCGTTTGGGAGAAAAATGCAAAGGTACAAGACAGCTTTTCCTTGCCAATATCTCTCTTTTGCAAAGAGCTGCGCATTGGAAAATTCAGGGCTATGTCGTGTAGATGATGGCCTAAGAGGGGGCTTTAAAATTTTCTTTCTAGTGTCCTTCGTTTGGGAGAAAAATGCAAAGGTACAAGACAGCTTTTCCTTGCCAATATCTCTCTTTTGCAAAGAGCTACGCATTGGAAAATTCAGGGCTATGTCGTGTAGATGATGGCCTAACAGGAGGCTTTAAAATTTTCTTTCTAGTGTCCTTCGTTTGGGAGAAAAATGCAATGGTACAAGACAGCTTTTCCTTGCCAATATCTCTCTTTTGCAAAGAGCTGCGCATTGGAAAATTCAGGGCTATGTCGTGTAGATGATGGCCTAACAGGAGGCTTTAAAATTTTCTTTCTAGTGTCCTTCGTTTGGTAGAAAAATGCAAAGGTACAAGACAGCTTTTCCTTGCCAATATCTCTCTTTTGCAAAGAGCTACGCATTGGAAAATTCAGGGCTATGTCGTGTAGATGATGGCCTAACAGGAGGCTTTAAAATTTTCTTTCTAGTGACCTTCGTTTGGGAGAAAAATGCAAAGGTACAAGACAGCTTTTCCTTGCCAATATCTCTCTTTTGCAAAGAGCTGCGCATTGGAAAATTCAGGGCTATGTCGTGTAGATGATGGCCTAACAGGAGGCTTTAAAATTTTCTTTCTAGTGTCCTTCGTTTGGGAGAAAAATGCAAAGGTACAAGACAGCTTTTCCTTGCCAATATCTCTCTTTTGCAAAGAGCTACGCATTGGAAAATTCAGGGCTATGTCGTGTAGATGATGGCCTAACAGGAGGCTTTAAAATTTTCTTTCTAGTGTCCTTCGTTTGGGAGAAAAATGCAATGGTACAAGACAGCTTTTCCTTGCCAATATCTCTCTTTTGCAAAGAGCTGCGCATTGGAAAATTCAGGGCTATGTCGTGTAGATGATGGCCTAACAGGAGGCTTTAAAATGTTCTTTCTAGTGTCCTTCGTTTGGGAGAAAAATGCAAAGGTACAAGACAGCTTTTCCTTGCCAATATCTCTCTTTTGCAAAGAGCTGCGCATTGGAAAATTCAGGGCTATGTCGTGTAGATGATGGCCTAACAGGAGGCTTTAAAATTTTCTTTCTAGTGTCCTTCGTTTGGGAGAAAAATGCAATGGTACAAGACAGCTTTTCCTTGCCAATATCTCTCTTTTGCAAAGAGCTGCGCATTGGAAAATTCAGGGCTATGTCGTGTAGATGATGGCCTAACAGGAGGCTTTAAAATGTTCTTTCTAGTGTCCTTCGTTTGGGAGAAAAATGCAATGGTACAAGACAGCTTTTCCTTGCCAATATCTCTCTTTTGCAAAGAGCTGCGCATTGGAAAATTCAGGGCTATGTCGTGTAGATGATGGCCTAACAGGAGGCTTTAAAATGTTCTTTCTAGTGTCCTTCGTTTGGGAGAAAAATGCAATGGTACAAGACAGCTTTTCCTTGCCAATATCTCTCTTTTGCAAAGAGCTGCGCATTGGAAAATTCAGGGCTATGTCGTGTAGATGATGGCCTAACAGGAGGCTTTAAAATGTTCTTTCTAGTGTCCTTCGTTTGGGAGAAAAATGCAATGGTACAAGACAGCTTTTCCTTGCCAATATCTCTCTTTTGCAAAGAGCTGCGCATTGGAAAATTCAGGGCTATGTCGTGTAGATGATGGCCTAACAGGAGGCTTTAAAATTTTCTTTCTAGTGACCTTCGTTTGGGAGAAAAATGCAAAGGTACAAGACAGCTTTTCCTTGCCAATATCTCTCTTTTGCAAAGAGCTGCGCATTGGAAAATTCAGGGCTATGTCGTGTAGATGATGGCCTAACAGGAGGCTTTAAAATGTTCTTTCTAGTGTCCTTCGTTTGGGAGAAAAATGCAATGGTACAAGACAGCTTTTCCTTGCCAATATCTCTCTTTTGCAAAGAGCTGCGCATTGGAAAATTCAGGGCTATGTCGTGTAGATGATGGCCTAACAGGAGGCTTTAAAATGTTCTTTCTAGTGTCCTTCGTTTGGGAGAAAAATGCAATGGTACAAGACAGATTTTCCTTGCCAATATCTCTCTTTTGCAAAGAGCTGCGCATTGGAAAATTCAGGGCTATGTCGTGTAGATGATGGCCTAACAGGAGGCTTTAAAATTTTCTTTCTAGTGTCCTTCGTTTGGGAGAAAAATGCAATGGTACAAGACAGCTTTTCCTTGCCAATATCTCTCTTTTGCAAAGAGCTGCGCATTGGAAAATTCAGGGCTATGTCGTGTAGATGATGGCCTAACAGGAGGCTTTAAAATTTTCTTTCTAGTGACCTTCGTTTGGGAGAAAAATGCAAAGGTACAAGACAGCTTTTCCTTGCCAATATCTCTCTTTTGCAAAGAGCTGCGCATTGGAAAATTCAGGGCTATGTCGTGTAGATGATGGCCTAACAGGAGGCTTTAAAATGTTCTTTCTAGTGTCCTTCGTTTGGGAGAAAAATGCAATGGTACAAGACAGCTTTTCCTTGCCAATATCTCTCTTTTGCAAAGAGCTGCGCATTGGAAAATTCAGGGCTATGTCGTGCAGATGATGGCCTAACAGGAGGCTTTAAAATTTTCTTTCTAGTGTCCTTCGTTTGGGAGAAAAATGCAAAGGTACAAGACAGCTTTTCCTTGCCAATATCTCTCTTTTGCAAAGAGCTACGCATTGGAAAATTCAGGGCTATGTCGTGTAGATGATGGCCTAACAGGAGGCTTTAAAATTGTCTTTCTAGTGACCTTCGTTTGGGAGAAAAATGCAAAGGTACAAGACAGCTTTTCCTTGCCAATATCTCTCTTTTGCAAAGAGCTGCGCATTGGAAAATTCAGGGCTATGTCGTGTAGATGATGGCCTAAGAGGGGGCTTTAAAATTTTCTTTCTAGTGTCCTTCGTTTGGGAGAAAAATGCAAAGGTACAAGACAGCTTTTCCTTGCCAATATCTCTCTTTTGCAAAGAGCTACGCATTGGAAAATTCAGGGCTATGTCGTGTAGATGATGGCCTAACAGGAGGCTTTAAAATTTTCTTTCTAGTGTCCTTCGTTTGGGAGAAAAATGCAATGGTACAAGACAGCTTTTCCTTGCCAATATCTCTCTTTTGCAAAGAGCTGCGCATTGGAAAATTCAGGGCTATGTCGTGTAGATGATGGCCTAACAGGAGGCTTTAAAATTTTCTTTCTAGTGTCCTTCGTTTGGTAGAAAAATGCAAAGGTACAAGACAGCTTTTCCTTGCCAATATCTCTCTTTTGCAAAGAGCTACGCATTGGAAAATTCAGGGCTATGTCGTGTAGATGATGGCCTAACAGGAGGCTTTAAAATTTTCTTTCTAGTGACCTTCGTTTGGGAGAAAAATGCAAAGGTACAAGACAGCTTTTCCTTGCCAATATCTCTCTTTTGCAAAGAGCTGCGCATTGGAAAATTCAGGGCTATGTCGTGTAGATGATGGCCTAACAGGAGGCTTTAAAATTTTCTTTCTAGTGTCCTTCGTTTGGGAGAAAAATGCAAAGGTACAAGACAGCTTTTCCTTGCCAATATCTCTCTTTTGCAAAGAGCTACGCATTGGAAAATTCAGGGCTATGTCGTGTAGATGATGGCCTAACAGGAGGCTTTAAAATTTTCTTTCTAGTGTCCTTCGTTTGGGAGAAAAATGCAATGGTACAAGACAGCTTTTCCTTGCCAATATCTCTCTTTTGCAAAGAGCTGCGCATTGGAAAATTCAGGGCTATGTCGTGTAGATGATGGCCTAACAGGAGGCTTTAAAATGTTCTTTCTAGTGTCCTTCGTTTGGGAGAAAAATGCAAAGGTACAAGACAGCTTTTCCTTGCCAATATCTCTCTTTTGCAAAGAGCTGCGCATTGGAAAATTCAGGGCTATGTCGTGTAGATGATGGCCTAACAGGAGGCTTAAAATTTTCTTTCTAGTGTCCTTCGTTTGGGAGAAAAATGCAATGGTACAAGACAGCTTTTCCTTGCCAATATCTCTCTTTTGCAAAGAGCTGCGCATTGGAAAATTCAGGGCTATGTCGTGTAGATGATGGCCTAACAGGAGGCTTTAAAATGTTCTTTCTAGTGTCCTTCGTTTGCGAGAAAAATGCAATGGTACAAGACAGCTTTTCCTTGCCAATATCTCTCTTTTGCAAAGAGCTGCGCATTGGAAAATTCAGGGCTATGTCGTGTAGATGATGGCCTAACAGGAGGCTTTAAAATGTTCTTTCTAGTGTCCTTCGTTTGGGAGAAAAATGCAATGGTACAAGACAGCTTTTCCTTGCCAATATCTCTCTTTTGCAAAGAGCTGCGCATTGGAAAATTCAGGGCTATGTCGTGTAGATGATGGCCTAACAGGAGGCTTTAAAATGTTCTTTCTAGTGTCCTTCGTTTGGGAGAAAAATGCAATGGTACAAGACAGCTTTTCCTTGCCAATATCTCTCTTTTGCAAAGAGCTGCGCATTGGAAAATTCAGGGCTATGTCGTGTAGATGATGGCCTAACAGGAGGCTTTAAAATTTTCTTTCTAGTGACCTTCGTTTGGGAGAAAAATGCAAAGGTACAAGACAGCTTTTCCTTGCCAATATCTCTCTTTTGCAAAGAGCTGCGCATTGGAAAATTCAGGGCTATGTCGTGTAGATGATGGCCTAACAGGAGGCTTTAAAATGTTCTTTCTAGTGTCCTTCGTTTGGGAGAAAAATGCAATGGTACAAGACAGCTTTTCCTTGCCAATATCTCTCTTTTGCAAAGAGCTGCGCATTGGAAAATTCAGGGCTATGTCGTGTAGATGATGGCCTAACAGGAGGCTTTAAAATGTTCTTTCTAGTGTCCTTCGTTTGGGAGAAAAATGCAATGGTACAAGACAGATTTTCCTTGCCAATATCTCTCTTTTGCAAAGAGCTGCGCATTGGAAAATTCAGGGCTATGTCGTGTAGATGATGGCCTAACAGGAGGCTTTAAAATTTTCTTTCTAGTGTCCTTCGTTTGGGAGAAAAATGCAATGGTACAAGACAGCTTTTCCTTGCCAATATCTCTCTTTTGCAAAGAGCTGCGCATTGGAAAATTCAGGGCTATGTCGTGTAGATGATGGCCTAACAGGAGGCTTTAAAATTTTCTTTCTAGTGACCTTCGTTTGGGGAGAAAAAATGCAAAGGTACAAGACAGCTTTTCCTTGCCAATATCTCTCTTTTGCAAAGAGCTGCGCATTGGAAAATTCAGGGCTATGTCGTGTAGATGATGGCCTAACAGGAGGCTTTAAAATGTTCTTTCTAGTGTCCTTCGTTTGGGAGAAAAATGCAATGGTACAAGACAGCTTTTCCTTGCCAATATCTCTCTTTTGCAAAGAGCTGCGCATTGGAAAATTCAGGCTATGTCGTGTAGATGATGGCCTAACAGGAGGCTTTAAATTTTCTTTCTAGTGTCCTTCGTTTGGGAGAAAAATGCAAAGGTACAAGACAGCTTTTCCTTGCCAATATCTCTCTTTTGCAAAGAGCTGCGCATTGGAAAATTCAGGGCTATGTCGTGTAGATGATGGCCTAACAGGAGGCTTTAAAATTTTCTTTCTGGTGTCCTTCGTTTGGGAGAAAAATGCAAAGGTACAAAGACAGATTTTCCTTGCCAATATCTCTCTTTTGCAAAGAGCTACGCATTGGAAAATTCAGGGCTATGTCGTGTAGATGATGGCCTAACAGGAGGCTTTAAAATTTTCTTTCTAGTGTCCTTCGTTTGGGAGAAAAATGCAAAGGTACAAGACAGCTTTTCCTTGCCAATATCTCTCTTTTGCAAAGAGCTACGCATTGGAAAATTCAGGGCTATGTCGTGTAGATGATGGCCTAACAGGAGGCTTTAAAATTTTCTTTCTAGTGACCTTCGTTTGGGAGAAAAATGCAAAGGTACAAGACAGCTTTTCCTTGCCAATATCTCTCTTTTGCAAAGAGCTGCGCATTGGGAAAATTCAGGGCTATGTCGTGTAGATGATGGCCTAACAGGAGGCTTTAAAATTTTCTTTCTAGTGTCCCTTCGTTTGGGAGAAAAATGCAAAGGTACAAGACAGCTTTTCCTTGCCAATATCTCTCTTTTGCAAAGAGCTGCGCATTGGAAAATTCAGGGCTATGTCGTGTAGATGAAGGCCTAACAGGAGGCTTTAACATTTTCTTTCTAGTGTCCTTCGTTTGGGAGAAAAATGCAATGGTACAAGACAGCTTTTCCTTGCCAATATCTCTCTTTTGCAAAGAGCTGCGCATTGGAAAATTCAGGGCTATGTCGTGTAGATGATGGCCTAACAGGGGGCTTTAAAATTTTCTTTCTAGTGACCTTCGTTTGGGAGAAAAATGCAAAGGTACAAGACAGCTTTTCCTTGCCAATATCTCTCTTTTGCAAAGAGCTGCGCATTGGAAAATTCAGGGCTATGTCGTGTAGATGA
>NW_026968018.1:132500-139889 GCF_028390025.1 Pseudophryne corroboree | reverse complement strand
CCTCTGCTTCTGCCAAATCCACTGCATGACGCTGGGGCTTTCTTGCAGGAGCCCACACCAGTGGGGGCACGTCTAAAACTCTTCAGTCAGTTCTGGATTCATTCGGACCTGGACTCGTGGGTTTTACAAATAGTGTCCCAAGGGTACAAACTGGGGTTTCAAGACGTTCCCCCTCACCGATTGTTCAAATTGGCCTTAGTCAGCAGGGAGAAGGTTTTTATTTAAGCCTCTTCGTGGTCCCGAAGCCGGACGGCTCAGTCAGACCAATCTAAAATCTGAAATCCCTCAATTTCTTCCTAAAGAAATTCAATTTCAAGATGGAATCTCTCAGGGTAGTGATCTCCAGTCCGGAGGAAAGAGATTTCATGGTTTTGGTAGACATAAAGGATGCCTACTTACATGTTCCCATTTAGCCACTGCATCAAGCTACCTGAGGTTTGCAATTCAGGATTGTCATTACCAATTTCAGACATTGCCGTTTGGTCTGTCCACGGCTCCGAGGATTTTCACCAGGGTGATGGCGGAAATGATGGTTCTCCTTCGCAAGCAAGGAGTCACAATTATCCCGTACTTGGATGATCTCCTGATAAAGGTGAGATCCAGGGACCAGTTGGTGCAAAACATTGCACTCTCCCTGACAGTTCTTCAACAACATGGTTGGCTCCTACACTTGCCAAAATCGCAGTTGGTCCCAATGACGCGGTAGTTGTTTTTGGGAGTCATACTGGACACAGAAGAGGTTTTTCTTCCAGGGGAAAGGCTATGGAGATCCAGAGTCTGGTCAAACAAATTCTGAAACCAGCAAGAGTGTTAATCCATCAATGCATTCGGTTGCTGGGGAAGATGGTTGTGGCCTACGAGGCCATTCAGTTTGGCAGGTTCCATGCCAGAGTGTTCCAGTGGGACCTGTTGGACAAGTGGTCCGGATCCCACCTACACATGCACCGGAGGATAATCCTGTCTTCCAAGACCAGAATCTCACTCCATTGGTGGCTGCACAGTTCTCACCTCCTAGAGGGGCGATGGTTCGGGATCCAGCACTGGATCCTAGGGACCACAGATGCAACCCTCCGAGGCTGGGGAGCAGTCACACAGGGGGAAAATGTCCAAGGAAGATGGTCAAGTCAGGAAAGTTGTCTCCACATAAATGTTCTGGAGTTAAGGGCCATTTAATAACTGCAGACACAGTACACACTGGGACGGGTGCCCAGCATCCTCTACAGACTAAGAGAAAAGGATTTACCGGTAGGTATTAAAATCCTAGTTTCTCTAACGTCCTAGAGGATGCTGGGGACTCCGTAAGGACCATGGGGATAGACGGGCTCCGCAGAGTTCATGATCTTCACTGAGGTAACGCACAGCACTGCAGCTGTGCGCCATTGCTCCCATACACCTCACATACTCCGGTCACTGTAAGGGTGCAGGGCGCAGGGGGGTGCACCCTGGGCAGCAATATAAACCTCTTTTTGGCAAAAATATAACATATATACAGCTGGGCACTGTATATATGTATGAGCACCCGCCAATTTTACAGTTTAAGCGGGACAGAAGCCTGCCGCCGAGGGGGCAGGGCTTCTCCCTCAGCACTCACCAGCGCCATTTTTTCTCCACAGCACCGCTGAGAGGAAGCTCCCCGGACTCTCCCCTGCTTATACCACGGTAGAGAAGATGGTTGAAAAGAGGGGGGGGGGGGCACAAAATTCGGCGCAAATTACATACAGCAGCGCTACTGGACAAACATTAAGATACTGTGTTATTCCTGGGTTATATAGCGCTGGGGTGTGTGCTGGCATACTCTCTCTCTGTCTCTCCAAAGGGCCTTGTGGGGAAACTGTCTCCAGAAAAAGCATTCCCTGTGTGTGTGGTGTGTCGGTACACGTGTGTCGACATGTCTGAGGAAGAAGGCTATATTAGAGAGGATTGGGAGCAAATGAATGTGGTGTCCTCGCTGACACCTGATTGGATGGATATGTGGAATGCTTTAAATGCTAGTGTAAACTCATTGTACAAAAGATTAGACAAGGCTGAAGCTTTGGGACAGTCAGGGTCTCAACCCATGCCTGATCCTATGTTGCAGGGACTGTCAGGGTCTCATAAGCGCCCACTATTCCAGATTGTTGACACAGATACCGACATGGATTCTGACTCCAGTGTCGATTACGATGATGCAAAGTTACAGCCAAAATTGGCAAAATCCATTCGATATATGATTATGGCAATAAAAGATGTTTTGCACATCACAGAGGAACCCCCTGTCCCTGACAAGAGGGTACATATGTACAAGGGAAAGAAGCCTGAGGTAACCTTTGAGGGGGTCACACGAGCTGAACGAGTTATGTGAAAAAGCTTGGGAATCTCCAGATAAAAGACTGCAGATTTCCAAAAGGATTCTTATGGCGTATCCTTTTCCATCAACGGATAGGTTACGATGGAAATCCTCCCCTAGGATGGACAAAGCATTAACACGCACAGCTACAGTTGGAAAATCAAATTTTTACCTTATGTTCCCTCACAGCATAAGAAAGCTCCGCATTATCAAATGCAGTCCTTTCGGTCACAAAGAAACAAGAAAGTGCGAGGTGCGTCCTTTCTTGCCAGAGGTAGGGGCAGAGGAATAAAGCTGCACAACACAGCTAGTTCCCAGGAACAGAAGTCCTACCCGGCCTCTACAAAATCTACCTCATGACGCTGGGGCTCCACTGGCAGAGTCCGGCCCATGTGATGTCATGCAGCTGCTCTGACCACACCTCCTGTTTCTCTGTTGCCGACCCCATTTTGAAACCGTGCCCCCGCACCGCTCCATCTCCGACTTGGAAATGGAGTGTTGTTGACCCCCCTCCCCCCCCCCCCCCCCCCCCCCCCCTTCACCGATTCACAGGCAGAGGCGATCGCATTATCTGCGGGGTGCCGCAGAAAATGCAGGCGGATGCGTATGCTCTTAGCAGTTTTTGCAGTTGGATTGCGATCCAACCTGAATCAGGCCCCATTACCTATCACAATGCACTGCGGGTAGTACAAAATGGGGTTAATATAGGAGAAAAAACCCCAGAGCTGTGCTCCTTAACTGTCCCTGGTGGCTAGTGGAGCGGCTGCCCAGTAATCAGTGTCCACGCCAGTGCGCACACGGCCCGCCCCCATCAGCGGCCTCGTGATCCCGGAGGGTGGTGTGTGTGTGACTGACCTTAGGAAGAAACCGGAGCCTCTGCTGCAGTGACCCAGCAACCGGGGCACGGGAGTATACTGCGCCACTGGGAGTGATGGAGCTGCAGTAAAGAAGTCTATTAGACCTAGCCTGCTGCAGCCCTTGTAGATTCTTATAAAAAAAGTTCTTCTTTTCTTGCTAAAATTAATAGCTAAGAATAGGCTGCCTGAGGCAGCCCCCTGTTAAGTGGCCTGCTACTGAAGGCACCAACTACAAACTGAGCTCCCTGTTCATGGAAGCGAGGTTATAGAGGAGGGGGCGCTGAGCATCTTGGGAACAGTCAAAAGCTTTGAGCCTGTTGGTGCCTCAGATCAAGATCCTACTCTACACCCCAATGTGAATCCTTGTGGAGTCCAGTGTACCCCACAGAAGAAATGAATGTGTCACACCTATTGGCAGCAACATTAGAATAGCTGCTGATGGGCACAATTGAGAAAGGAAGGGGGGAAAACATTTGAATCCAGCACATATATGTAATTTGAATATGTAATTTGTGCCTTCCTACTTTAAAATGTAATGGATGAACCTCACCCTGTGAGAACTATCTTCATGATCAAGAGATCTCATATGCAAGATAAGTATGTGTTGGGATAGGGCTGTGGAGGGCGGCTGCTCGGGCACACCCCTGTCAAGTTAAGGAGATTCAACTGAGGCAGCACAAGGGAACTCTCATCTGGGGACAACAACTGCAGGGAGAACACATTTTCAGACGAATGTGGGAGGGCAGAAGGCTGCCTAATACTGAAGCACCCCCAAACAACAAACCAAATGCAACAACTAGTGCAAGCATTCCTGGGGGAAGGCCTGCAGCAGATGGATTTGCATATGGTGATGTCATCCAAGCAGTGGGCATAGTTGGCTGCAACCCTCGTCTGCATATGAAAAGAGAAAAGGGTCACGCAGGGCATGGCGGCCTTTGTGGGGTTGCGCTTGGATGACGCCTAAATCGCTTTATACACCCCCACCCCCCATCAGTGTGGGCTCATGTTGGCCATGCCCCAGCCCCTGAAGCATTCAAGCTGATTTCTTGCAGCAGCTGGACCCAGTAACAGCTCCAGAGTTGCTCTACAAGACAAGTAAAAGGGTGTAAGCCCTGCAGCACCACCTGTAGTTTGCATACACACATATATAGGACAGCATCTCTTATATGCCCCAGGGTCAATAAAATAGTATCCTTATCTATGGTATCCATCCCCTCAGATAAGGTAACCGTCCATGCCGCTACAGCACTACACACCCAGGCCGACGCAATTGCCGGTCTGAGTAAGGTACCTGAATGTGTATAAATGGACTTCAGGGTAATCTCCTGTTTGCGGTCAGCAGACTCTTTGAGGGTAGCCGTATACTGGGACGGGAGGGCTACCTTCTTGGATAAGCGTGTTAATGCTTTGTCCACCCTAGGGGAGGATTCCCATCGTAACCTATCCACTGATGGGAAAGGATACGCCATAAGAATCCTTTTGGAAATCTGCAGTCTTTTATCTGGAGATTTCCAAGCTTTTTCACATAACTCGTTCAGCTCGTGTGACCCCCTCAAAGGTTACCTCAGGCTTTTTTCCCTTGTACATATGTACCCTCTTGTCAGGGACAGGGGGTTCCTCTCTGATGTGCAAAACATCTTTTATTGCCATAATCATATATCGAATGGATTTTGCCAATTTTGGCTGTAACTTTGCATCATCGTAATCGACACTGGAGTCAGAATCCGTGTGGGTATCTGTGTCAACAATCTGGGATAGTGGGCGCTTATGAGACCCTGACAGTCCCTGCAACATAGGATCAGGCATGGGTTGAGACCCTGACTGTCCCAAAGCTTCAGCCTTGTCTAATCTTTTGTGCAATGAGTTTACACTAGCATTTAAAACATTCCACATATCCATCCAATCAGCTGTCGGTGGAGACACCACATTCATTTGCTCCTGCTCCTCTCTAATATAGCCTTCTTCCTCAGACATGTCGACACACGTGTACCGACACACCACAAACACAGGGAATGCTTTTTCTGAAGACAGTTTCCCCACAAGGTCCTTTGGAGAGACAGAGAGAGAGTATGCCAGCACACACCCCAGCGCTATATAACCCAGGAATACACAGTAACTTAATGTTTGCCCAGTAGTACTGCTGTATGTAATTTGCGCCGAATTATGTGCCCCCCCCTCTTTTCAACTCTCTTGTCTACTATGGTATAAGCAGGGGAGAGTCCGGGGAGCTTCCTCTCAGCGGTGCTGTGAAGAAAAAATGGCGCTGGTGAGTGCTGAGGGAGAAGCCCCGCACCCTCGGCGGCGGGCTTCTGTCCCGCTTAAACTGTAAAATTGGTGGGGGCTCATACATATATACAGTGCCCAGCTGTATATGTGTTATAGTTTTGCCAAAAAGAGGTTTATATTGGTGCCCCCCCCCCCCCCCCCTGCGCCCTGCACCCTGCACCCTTACAGTGACTGGAGTGTGTGAGGTGTATGGGAGCAATGGCGCACAGCTGCAGTGCTGTGCGTTACTTCAGTGAAGATCATGAAGTCTTCTGCCACCGCTGAAGTCTTTTCTTCTCATACTCACCCGGCTTCTATCTTCCGGCTCTGCAAGGGGGACGGAGGCGCGGCTCTGGGACGGACGGCGATGGTGAGATCCTGCGTACCAATCCCTCTGGAGCTAATGGTGTCCAGTAGCCTAAGAAGCAGGACCTTGCAACTTGGAGAGTAGGGCTGCTTCTCTCCCCTCAGTCCCTCGATGAGGGAGTCTGTTGCCAGCAGTGCTCCCTGAAAATTAAAAACCTAACAAAATACTTTCTGTCAGAAAGCTCAGGAGAGCTCCTGAAAAGCACCCAGTCTCCACTGGGCACAGTATCAAACTGAGGTCTGGAGGAGGGGCATAGAGGGAGGAGCCAGTGTACACCCAGAACTAAAGTCTTTCTTAAAGTACCCATGTCTCCTGCGGAGCCTGTCTATCCCCATGGTCCTTACGGAGTCCCCAGCATCCTCTAGGACGTTAGAGAAAATAGGATTTTAATACCTACCGGTAAATCCTTTTCTCTTAGACCGTAGAGGATGCTGGGCACCCGTCCCAGTGCGTACTGTGTCTGCAGTTATTAAATGGCCCTTAACTCCAGAACATTTATGTGGAGACAACTTTCCTGACTTGACCATCTTCCTTGGATGTTTTCCCCCTGTGTGACTGCTCCCCAGCCTCGGAGGGTTGCATCCGTGGTCCCTAGGATCCAGTCCTGGATCCCGAACCATCACCCCTCTAGGAGGTGAGAACTGTGCAGCCACCAATGGAGTGAGATTCTGGTCTTGGAAGACAGGATTATCCTCCGGTGCATGTGTAGGTGGGATCCGGACCACTTGTCCAACAGGTCCCACTGGAACACTCTGGCATGGAACCTGCCAAACTGAATGGCCTCGTAGGCCGCAACCATCTTCCCCAGCAACAGAATGCATTGATGGATTAACACTCTTGCTGGTTTTAGAATTTGTTTGACCAGACTCTGGATCTCCATAGCCTTTCCACTGGAAGAAAGCCTCTTCTGTGTCCAGTATGACTCCCAAAAACAACAACCGCGTCATTGGGACCAACTGCGATTTTGGCAAGTTTAGGAGCCAACCATGTTGTTGAAGAACTGTCAGGGAGAGTAGATGTTTTGCACCAACTGGTCCCTGGATCTCGCCTTTATCAGGAGATCATCCAAGTACGGGATAATTGTGACTCCTTGCTTGCGAAGGAGAACCATCATTTCCGCCATCACCCTGGTGAAAATCCTCGAAGCCGTGGACAGACCAAACGGCAACGTCTGAAATTGGTAATGACAATCCTGAATTGCAAACCTCAGGTAGCTTTATGCAGTGGCTAAACGGGAACATGTAATTAGGCATCCTTATGTCTACCAAAACCATGAAATCTCCTTCCTCCGGACTGGAGATCCCTACCCTGAGAGATTCCATCTTGAAATTGAATTTCTTTAGGTAGAAATTGAGGGATTTAAGATTGGTCTGACTGAGCCGTCCGGCATCGGGACCACGAAGAGGCTTGAATAAAAACCTTCTCCCTGCTGACTAAGGCCGATTTGAACAATCGGTGAGGGGGAACGTCTTGAAACCCCAGTTTGTACCCTTGTGACACTATTTGTAAAACCCAGGTCTAAATTAATCCAGAACTGACTGAAGTGTTTTAGACGTGCCCCCACTGGTGTGGGC